>NC_139707.1:52412839-52512839 GCF_964188405.1 Protomyctophum parallelum
TGTGTGTGTGTGTGTGTGTGTGTGTGTGTGACTTTTTCCTCTGTTTTTTTTTTTTAGTTGTTTTTGGGAATATCATTGACTTGTCACTAGTGTTGCCATGTGTGCTTATTATAAGCACGTTGGTCTTGTTTCTAAAGTGTAGTTGTAAAATTGGTCTTGTTTCTAAAGTGTAGTTGTTTATTTGGTCTTGTTTCTAAAGTGTAGTATTTATTTGGTCTTGTTTCTAAAGTGTAGTATTTTATTTGGTCTTGTTTCTAAAGTGCAGTTGTTTATTTGGTCTTGTTTCTAAAGTGTAGTTGTTTATTTGGTCTTGTTTCTAAAGTGTAGTTGTTTATTTGGTCTTGTTTCTAAAGTGTAGTTGTTTATTTGGTCTTGTTTCTAAAGTGTATTTGTTTATTTGGTCTTGTTTCTAAAGTGTAGTTGTTTAAGTGGTCTTGTTTCTAAAGTGTAGTTGTTTATTTGGTCTTGTTTCTAAAGTGTAGTTGTTTATTTGGTCTTGTTTCTAAAGTGCAGTTGTTTATTTGGTCTTGTTTCTAAAGTGTAGTTGTTTATTTGGTCTTGTTTCTAAAGTGAAGTTGTTTATTTGGTCTTGCTTCTAAAGTGTAGTTTTTCATTTGGCCTTGCTTCTAAAGTTTAGTTGTTTATTTGGTCTTGTTTCTAAAGTGTAATTGTTTATTTGGTCTTGTTTCTAAAGTGTAGTTGTTTATTTGGTCTTGTTTCTAAAGTGTAGTTGTTTATTTGGTCTTGTTTCTAAAGTGCAGTTGTTTATTTGGTCTTGTTTCTAAAGTGTTGTTGTTTATTTGGTCTTGTTTCTAAAGTGTAGTTGTTTATTTGGTCTTGCTTCTAAAGTGTAGTTTTTCATTTGGTCTTGCTTCTAAAGTGCAGTTGTTTATTTGGTCTTGTTTCTAAAGTGCAGTTGTTTATTTGGTCTTGTTTCTAAAGTGTAGTTGTTTATTTGTTCTGGTTTCTAAAGTATAGTTGTTTATTTGGTCTTGTTTCTAAAGTGAAGTTGTTTATTTGGTCTTGCTTCTAAAGTGTAGTTTTTCATTTGGTCTTGCTTCTAAAGTTTAGTTGTTTATTTGGTCTTGTTTCTAAAGTGTAATTGTTTATTTGGTCTTGTTTCTAAAGTGTAGTTGTTTATTTGGGCTTGTTTTCTTATGTACAGTACCAGTACCATCTGAAAGCAGGGAATCATAGCTTCAAATTTACATATTGGTTGTTCAGTTTGACCCTCCAGTTTTGGAGATATGGCTTATAGAGTAATGTCTTTCAGAGAAACAGCGAGTTGAGGAAACAGCCTTGAAAAGTTTCACTTCTACACCTAGCTACATGTTTAAGCATTAATTTCATATTTACATGTCGATTTCAGCTCTGACACTTATTTCAGACATGCTCCAGTATGTGAAGAGTCTGACAGTTTTTCTCCTCCTGAACACTTATGCCCAATCCCAATCCACTCCCTTGCTGACTCAATGAGCCCTCACTGATTTAGCTGCACGTTCATGTGAAGTCTGCGAGGGCTTGAGGGATGTCCCATTTGAAATGGGTAAGTCAGTGAGGGCTCAGCCCCGCCCCTTTGCCAAAGTCAGCATCGATGCTGACTTTGGCAAAGAAATTACCCACAGTTCATAGCGTTACCAGGGGAATGAGGGGGATCCTCCGAACGTCAATCATTTAAGTATACAAATGAGTTATGTATCGCGGTTAGAATGTCAACAAACACAATAGTGCTTTATTCTCACTGTTCTCAAAGGGAGACGGAATGGATGGATAGGCTATATATTTAATAACAATAATAAGAATAAGTTAAACATGATGAGCAAAGTAAAATAATATGGGAATGCAATTTATAATGACAATTATTATATATGAATATTACAACCCCTATGACCCAGGAAAGTGAAACTAATAATAAAACGATCAGCTTAAATACTAAAATAGACGTGATAGACATGTATAAATAGGCCAAGCATGTACAGTATAGGCACTGGCTGTGAATGAGGACAGTTTGTATAAAGTGATGCAAAGTGTCATGAATGGCGGAATCATCTTCAAAGTGACGTCCCATTCCTTTCACAACAATGTGGAGCCCTTGCAGCCTCTCACCCTCAACCCATTCTGGGCGGGAACCCCTTTTGGTGTCAGCATCATGTTATGCTTTAGCTATTGAAAAATAGCAGATCTACAAGCTCATAGCGCGCCACCGAGTGGCGCGCTACGAGCTTGTAGGTCTGCTATTTTTGCAAAATCGAAGAGCGACTGACATAGAAGACACTTTTAGAATCTGATCTCGGGTCAGAATGGGTCAAGGAGTTTACAGCTGACGTCACTAAAGTCAATGAGGCTTCGGGGCTTGAGGGAGGCCATTGGGATTGGGCCTATAGTAGTTCACACACTCTGTTACACCAGTGTGTTTACATGACCCCCCCCCCCCCCCCCCCACTCCCGGCCTACACACACACACACACACACACACACACACACACACACACACACACACACACACACACACACACACACACACACACACACACACACACACACACACACACACACACACACACACACACACACACGCAGGTTATCTGTGCTGTGAGGTAAACATTACAAAACCTGCCTGATAGCTCTGTCAAATTAACTGTAGTGTGAAGGCCATATGCTCTGAAGTGTGTGGAAATACAATGAACACACACACACACACACACACACACACACACACACACACACACACACACACACACACACACACGGTCCATTGTATTTTCATGGTCAGTGTGTGAACAGTGATTACATCAGTTTGAAGGTTATTGATCAGGACCACAGTCTAGTATACCTGAAGCTGATTGGACCACAGTCTAGTATACCTGCAGCTCATTGGACCACAGTCTAGTATACCTGCAGCTCATTGGATGATCAGGACCACAGTCTAGTATACCTGAAGCTGATTGGACCACAGTCTAGTATACCTGAAGCTGATTGGACCACAGTCTAGTATACCTGCAGCTCATTGGACCACAGTCTAGTATACCTGCAGCTCATTGGATGATCAGGACCACAGTCTAGTATACCTGAAGCTGATTGGACCACAGTATAGTATACCTGAAGCTGATTGGAGCACAGTCTAGTATACCCGCAGCTCATTGGAGCAACGTGTCATATGGAGCCTGCCATGATTTAAGGGGCCCCTCATATAATAATATAATACTAATAATAATTATTATTATAATAATAGCCCCTCATATACAGCTTTTGTCCTCTCACGTCTCAATATTTGCCATTGACACTGTGTGTGTGTGTGTGTGTGTGTGTGTGTGTGTGTGTGTGTGTGTGTGTGTGTGTGTGTGTGTGTGTGTGTGTGTGTGTGTGTGTGTGTGTGTGTGTGTGTGTGCGTGTGTGTGTGCATCCAGTGCTGTCCAAGCTGCTCCTGGACCTGCAGGACTTCCTGTCCGTTCTGGACTCAGAGAACCTGAGTTACATCGCCCAGGCCCGGAGGAAGAGTATTTCTACTCTACTGACCTCACTGACCTCACTGACCCTACCCCTACAGGACGATACCGACCCACACACTACAGGTACTGACCCCTAACCCTTAACCCCTAACCCTATATCTACTGACCCCTAACCCTTAACCCCTAACCTATATCTACTGACCCCTGACCCTTAACCCCTAACCCTATATCTACTGACCCCTAACCCCTAACCCCTAACCCTATATCAACTGACCCCTAACCCCTAACCCTATATCTACTGACTCCTAACCCCTAACCCTATATCTACTGACCCCTAACCCCTAACCCTATATCAACTGACCCCTAACCCCTAACCCTATATCTACTGACTCCTAACCCATAACCCTATATCTACTGACCCCTAACCCTAACCCTGTATCTACTGACCACTAACCCTATATCTACTGACCCCTAACCCCTAACCCTATATCTACTGACCACTAACCCCTAACCCTATATCTACTGACCACTAACCCCAAACCCTATATCTACTGACCCCTAACCCCTAACCCTATATCTACTGACCCATAACCCCTAAACCTATATCTACTGACCCCTAACCCCTAAACCTATATCTACTGACCCCTAACCCCTAACCCTATATCTACTGACCCCTAACCCCTAACCCTATATCTACTGACCCCTAACCCCTAACCCTATATATACTGACCCATAACCCCTAACCCTATATCTACTGACCCCTAACCCCTAAACCTACATCTACTGACCCCTAACCCCTAAACCTATATCTACTGACCCCTAACCCCTAACCCTATATCTACTGACCACTAACCCCTAACCCTATATCTACTGACCCCTAACCCCTAACCCTATATCTACTGACCCATAACCCCTAACCCTATATCTACTGACCCCTAACCCCTAAACCTATATCTACTGACCCCTAACCCCTAACCCTATATCTACTGACCCCTAACCCCTAACCCTATATATACTGACCACTAACCCCTAACCCTATATCTACTGACCCCTAACCCTATATCTACTGACCCCTAACCCCTAACCCTATATCTACTGACCCCTAACCCCTAACCCTATATCTACTGACCCCTAACCCTATATCTACTAACCCCTAACCCTAACCCTATATCTACTGACCCCTAACCCCTAACCCTATATCTACTGACCACTAACCCTAACCCTATATCTACTGACCCCTAACCCCTAACCCTATATCTACTGACCCCTAACCCCTAACCCTATATCTACTGACCCCTAACCCTATATCTACTGACCACTAACCCCTAACCCTATATCTACTGACCACTAACCCTAACCCTATATCTACTGACCCCTAACCCCAAACCCTATATCTACTGACCCCTAACCCCTAACCCTATATCTACTGACCCCTAACCCCTAACCCTATATCTACTGACCACTAACCCCTAACCCTATATCTACTGACCCCTAACCCTAACCCTATATCTACTGACCCCTAACCCTATATATACTGACCCCTAACCCCTAACCCTATATCTACTGACCACTAACCCCTAACCCTATATCTACTGACCCCTAACCCCTAACCCTATATCTACTGACCACTAACCCCTAACCCTATATCTACTGACCACTAACCCCTAACCCTATATCTACTGACCACTAACCCCTACCCTATATCTACTGACCCCTAAACCCTAACCCTATATCTACTGACCCCTAACCCTACCACTACAGGTACTTTCTCTGGACTCCATGGGCTAAGAAAATAAACGTTGAAATCTCAAATTCGGTCAGAACGGCTGCTCCGACTTCCTAGTGTTAACCCCTAACCCTAACCCTATATATAATCATAATAACCATCTGTAGTTTACTGAACAAACTACAACTACCAGCACCCTGCAGGTCATAATAACCATCTGTAGTTTACTGAACAAACTACAACTACCAGCACCCTGCAGGTCATAATAACCACCTGTAGTTTACTGAACAAACTACAACTACCAGCACCCTGCAGGTCATAATAACCATAAGAAACCTTTTTGAAGAGAAAATGTAAATACAATAAAATGACACCAAACGAAAACAGGTGCCGTTTTTCTGCTTTCTTCCAATTGATTTCCAAATGTTTAGAAAAAAAAAAAAAACAGGCCTGTTTTCTCATTTAAATTTTAGGTTTAAAAGTAAAACATGACAGATTTTCCTGTTTTTCCCACTTTTACTTTGAAGAGAAAAACTATGTATCCGTTAGTACCCTGACCATGCTGTCTGTCTGTCTGTCTGTGCGTGTGTCTGTGCGTGTGTCTGTGTGTGCGTGCGTGCGTGCGTGCGTGTCATCCTGCAGTGGAAGATGCTGAGTACATGATAATGAGCTGTCCATCATCGTCACCTAGCAACGAGCTGACTGACACACCTGGTACAGGTGATTGATTGATTGGTTGATTGATTGGTTGATTGGTTGATTGATTGATTGATTGATTGGCACACACATAAGGGCTCGGCTGAAAGCATTTTCTTGTCGGGTGAAAACAACACAGTTTTGCGAAACCTTAATTGTTAAACATTACGGACCGCAATATTTTCTACACTCAGCATACCTCTGAACTGTGTGTGTGTGTGTGTGTGTGTGTGTGTGTGTGTGTGTGTGTGTGTGTGTGTGTGTGTGTGTGTGTGTGTGTGTGTGTGTGTGTGTGTGTGCGCGTGTGCGTGTGCGTGTGTGTCTCTACAGAATCTGTTTTGGTGTCTCTGTGGCCGAGGAGAGAGGTGAGTCTGTCTTAAACCTAGAACTATATCTATCTAATAGTTTCTGTCAGTGTTTCTTAAACCTTTTTGCGTGGGAACCCATTTTGGTGTTAGCACTATGTTATGCTTTAGCTATTGAAAAATAGCAGATCTACAAGCTCGTAGGTCTGCTATTTTTGAAAAATCGAAGAGCGACTGACATAGAAGACATGTTTTAGAATCTGATCTCAGGTCAGAATGGGTTAAACCTTTTCATGTGGACGTGGCTGCGGACCCCCCCCCCCCAGAAGCAAAGATTTGAGTTAAAAACGTTCGCTCTGAAAGAATATATAATCAAAGATTTGTGCCACATTTTCAGGATTTTTCAGAGAGGAGTGTATTTGTTGTTAATGACTGAGCTTTGGGAGTAGATAGGTGTGTGGGTGTGTGTGCGCGTGTGTGTGTGTGTGACAGGAAGCTTTGTGTTTACACGTGCGACCATCTGCCTTCTGATTGGTCGAAAGGCACGGTAGAGGCAGGAAGTGGTCTCTCGCGACGACCGATACCATCTGGCCTACGTGATGACCACACACACACACACACACACACACACGCACACACACACACACACACACACACACACACACACACACACACACATACACACACACACACACACACACACACACACACACAGTGAGAGATGTAATGCCCCCCCCCCCCCAGGGGACAGTTAGTTCCTCCCTTTTATTTACCCTATACACTAATGACTGTGTCAGCTGACAGCTCACAGACCAATCAGTGTGTATAGTCAAGTTCTCTGATGACACTGTTATCCTTAGTTTACTCACAAGTGAAGTGATGAATAATCACTTACAAGTTAATGTAAGGAATTGTAGTGGATCCATCAGGTCTATAGGTGGCCACACCACCATCGCCATGGTCATGACATCAAACAGGTCTATAGGTCATGGGCTTTCAACAGGTGGTCTGTGGACCACTGGTGGTCCGTGAAGGTGTTGCATGTGGTCCCTGACCATGCATTTAGTAATGTAGGAAAGTGAAGATTCGTATTTGAATTTATCGTATTGACCACAAGTTGAGAAACAATGCAGTAAATGACGTGGTGACAAAATGATGACGCGTCGATGTTGTCAGTTACTGGGAAGACGGATGTCAAGGACTTCCACAGAAAAGGGAGGTAGAATCTCAAGGGAAACCGTACCGGATTGCCTGGTTGAGTCACCATTATAAGGACATGTGCCCATAATGAATCGCAAGTGTCTGCTAATACTGAGTCATAGAATAAGTTACAATGAACAGCAACATGAGTTTAATATGGAAGGTTATTCCCCCCCCCCCCACACCACGACCATATCCCCCCTCCTCCCAATACAACAATGGTCCCCAGGTTGATTCTCAGTCAGGGTGGTGGTCCCTGGTTCACACTCAGTTGAAAACCCCTGCAATAGGTGACCACACCACCATCGCCATATATGGTCATGACATCAAACAGGTCTATAGGTGGTGACCACACCACCATCACCATATATGGTCATGACATCAAACAGGTCTATAGGTGGTGACCACACCTCCATCACCATATTATGGTCATGACATCAAACAGGTCTATAGGTGGTGACCACACCACCATCACCATATATGGTCATGGCATCACACAGGTCTATAGGTGGTGACCACACCTCCATCACCATATATGGTCATGACATCAAACAGGTCACCTCCTATAAATATCTCGGAGTGCACATGGATTGTGATATGAGCTGGCACTCCCATGTGACGTACAGTATGTGTGGAAAAGTACACCAACGCCTTCATTTTCTCCGTAGGCTCAGACTCTTTGGTGTAAGTAGAAACTAGGGCCGGGACTAATTGCGATTAATTTAGATTAATTAACTACAGATAAATTAATCGCACCTTTTTTTTCACCGCGGAACGTTTCTCACTGGGCGCTTTTCTATAGTACTGAAAACTGGAAATAATAAAAAGTCACCCCATTTTGTGTTGCCTAGAACTGGAGGTCTGACAAAAAACAGTAACAATTGTGATGTCACTGAGATGTACTTGTTACTGTTACTATTTCTTTTTCAGACCTCCAGTTCTAGGCAACACAGAATGGGGTGACTTTTTATTATTATTTCCACAACAGGTATATAATGACAGTAAAATGTTGAAAATGAGTGGTATCCTGTAGTCACTATTCGTTGATTCACTGGGATACCAAAAAACATAAAAAAAAAAGGTTTCTCGCTGTTCTCGGGTTGAATATTGATATGCGATTAATCTAGATTAATTAATCGCAAAGCCTCTGATTAATTAGATTTTTTTTGTATCGAGTCCCAGCTCTAGTAGAAACATTACATAATGCTGATCTGCTATAGAGCTAGCATAGAGTAAATTCTAAGGTATGGGATCACCACTTGGTTTGGTCCAAGACCGATCTCTCCCTTGGGAGACAAAATAAAGAAGCCTTGAAACCTTGAACCTTGAATCAAATGTTCATGATTGGTCAACAGGATTCTGGGATTAACATAATTTATAATTCATAAATATTTTTGGTAAATTGAATGGATGGATGAGCCCAGACAGGAAGCCGTCATCAGAACGCCATTCATGTTCATTCACGGAAATACACTTTAAAACTGTAAACGAATAATGATTTTTATAAAATATTCTTTGAAACTTTATGATTCTGAATGAGTTCTAGGATGTTTTGAACTGACTTCCTACTTCCTGATTCCTGTGATGTCATCAGAGCCAGGGTCCCACAGTGCCCCCCCACCCCCCCAGAGGTCTGGGTGAGGAAGAGGAGGAGGATGAAGATGATGATGATCGTGATGAAGATGAAGATACCTACGAGGAAGCACAACCCTACATATCTGATGTCCCCGTCACTGGTACACGCACGCACGCACGCACGCACACACGCTGAGCGCTTTTACTCTGAAAGCCATGAACCGGAAACAATTTCCTAAAAGAGTTTACTTTACAAAGTTGACCTTAAATTGCGATCATTTTAATTTATACGATATATGATCCAAAAAGCGTTCATATTTTGCGGGAGAGAGACGGATGAGGAGCAGAAATGAAGCGCCAGCATATCGATCCGTTCATCACCACGGAGAGTGCCCTGGAGTAGGAGAGACGAGTCATTCTTTCCGCCGCGCTAACATGTAAATCAACGGCAAGCTAATAATTGCCCAGAGCGTTAGCGTACGGCAGCCAAAAGGCGAACGGGCCAAAAAAGAAAAGGAAAAATTCTGAATATTCTTATCTCGCCCCGTATCATTGAGGATGCGCTAGGACGTCCATCGACGTCCAAGGCACCTCTCGGTTCGAATCCTTAAGACGGCCTTAGGCGTCCTATGTAAAAAATGTGTTAACGAGTTCGTTATACTGCCCCCTAGAGGAGGCCGACAGCGACAGCAGTCTCTACGAGTCGTACGGCGACGAGGAGGACGGACAGGAGGAGGAGGAGTCAGGGGCGGAGCCAGAGGACCAGGCCAAGGACAGCGCCCGCTACATTGTACAATGGGGCGGCTCGCAGCCCTCCGTGCGGCCCGCCCCCAGCGGGGACCTCGTCCAATGGGGAGGCTCGCAGCCCTGCGTTGGTCCCGCCCCCAGCGGGGGGGAGTCCCGCCTCTGCGGTTACCTGTGGAGGAAGAAGTGGCTCGGCACCTGGACCAAACAGCTGTGTGTCATCAGGAGGCGGAGCCTACTGGTACGCTGTTTATAGTCCCTAGACCCTATATAGTCCATAGACCCTACTGGTATGCTGTTTATAGTCCCTAGACCCTACTGGTATGCTGTTTATAGTCCCTAGACCCTATATAGTCCCTAGACCCTTCATAGTCCCTAGACCCTTTATAGTCCCTAGACCCTAATGGTATGATGTTTATAGTCCCTAGACCCTATATAGTCCCTAGACCCTACTGGTATGCTGTTTATAGTCCCTAGACCCTACTGGTATGCTGTTTATAGTCCCTAGACCCTATATAGTCCCTAGACCCTACTGGTATGCTGTTTATAGTCCCTAGACCCTACTGGTATGCTGTTTATAGTCCCTAAACCCTATATAGTCCCTAGACCCTTCATAGTCCCTAGACCCTTATGGTATGATGTTTATAGTCCCTAGACCCTACTGGTATGATGTTTATAGTCCCTAGACCCTATATAGTCCCTAGACCCTACTGGTATGATGTTTATAGTACCTAGACCCTATATAGTCCCTAGACCCTACTGGTATGTTGTTTATAGTCCCTAGACCCTATATAGTCCCTAGACCCTACTGGTATGATGTTTATAGTCCCTAGACCCTATATAGTCCCTAGACCCTACTGGTATGCTGTTTATAGTCCCTAGACCCTATATAGTCCCTAGACCCTACTGGTATGATGTTTATAGTCCCTAGACCCTACTGGTATGGTGTTTATTAACACTAACCTGTGTGTGTGTGTTCTCCACAGTGCTACAAGTGTGCTGCAGACCTCCATCCTCAGGTTGAACTTGACCTTCGGGGGGGTCGCGTTGACCTTCGGGGGGGTCGCGTTGACCTTCGGGGGGGTCGTGTGCTGGCGCTCCGCCTGGGCGGGAGGGGGAGGGGCAAAGGACGGGAGGTGGAGGCGGAGCTGAAGGTGGTGGTGGGCTCCGATTCGCTGACGCTGGGCTTCAGCGACCAATCACACGCGTTGGAGTGGAGAAAGGTGAACTGTTCCATTCCTGCGATCTGCGGGCCAATCACAACTGATCTATGGACAGCCAATCACAACTGATCTATGGACATTAACCAATCACAGCTGATCTATGGACATTAGCCAATCACAACTGATCTATGGACATCAGCCAATCACAACTGATCTATGGACATTACCATGTATGGACATTACCATTTATGGACATTACCGACACATTTAATTCATTCATTAAACTAACCTTAATAAAAACGTCATTTAATTTAATCACAACTGATTTATGGACATTACCGACACAAGCACTTTACATTTGTAACTTCCTTTCTCCTCTCTGTGTGTATGTGTGTGTGTGTGCGTGCGTGCGTGCGTGCGCGCGTGTGTGTGTGCGTGTAGGTGATAGAGGAAGTCAGTGTGTCTACATCCTATGATCTGACTCAGAGAGTGTCCTCAATGTTCTTTTCAGAACTACCGCCGTCCTGCACGGTGAACTTTGACCTT
This sequence comes from Protomyctophum parallelum, assembly GCF_964188405.1. NCBI lineage: Eukaryota > Metazoa > Chordata > Actinopteri > Myctophiformes > Myctophidae > Protomyctophum > Protomyctophum parallelum. Next base: position 52,424,244 of record NC_139707.1, read on the forward strand.
TAATTTATGCACGCACGCACACACACACACACACACACACACACACACACACACACACACACACACACACACACACACACACACACACATTTCGATTTCTTTATTTGAGTCCACATTTATAAAATACATTATCAAGGGCACAAATATTTTCAGTTGCTTCTGATATACTACACACCTGTCTCAGTGCTTGAGTCCAAACAAGCCCTAAATGTACAGAATATACAGTAGGCAACACATGAACTTATTCACAGCCAACATTGGTCACTTCAGTCTGTCACATTATTACCAACACCGAAAGTAAATCATGGGTACAAAAAACACCTTCTCCTCCAAATAGACCGACTGCCTATAATGGGGGAGATTGAACAGTATGTGTTGCAAGCTGCTTTGACTTACACTTGGACACACACACACACACACACACACACACACACACACACACACACACACACACACACACACACACACACACACACACACACACACACTAATAATACTTGTGGGTGTGTCCAGTCCAGTGCAGTGTTACTGTGTGAAGAGTCTTCTGCTCCCAGCGGTCACAACAACAACACTAACAACAAAGGTAATTTATTATCATTTATCTAGGATGGATAAATGAACTGTTTTAATCTCTCTGTCTCTCTATGTCTAATTCAAAATTGATTAGATGCAAAGATCACAGCATACAAGTCTATGGTTACGTTCACACGAGGCAGATTCAAAGATTTGCTTTGCATCGTCATGTCGCTGTGCTTCCATTGACAATGAATGGTAGACTGCATCTTTGCATCTTCATGTCGCTTTGCTTCCATTGACAATGAATGGTAGACTGCATCTTTGCATCTTCATGTCGCTGCAGGCTTCCATTGACAATGAATGGTAGACTGTATCTTTGCATCTTCATGTCGCTGTGCTTCCATTGACAATGAATTGTAGACTGCATCTTTGCATCTTCATGTCGCTGTGCTTCCATTGACAATGAATGGTAGACTGTATCTTTGCATCTTCATGTCGCTGTGCTTCCATTGACAATGAATGGTAGACTGTATCTTTGCATCTTCATGTCGCTGTGCTTCCATTGACAATGAATGGTAGACTGCATCTTTGCATCTTCATGTCGCTGTGCTTCCATTGACAATGAATGGTAGACTGTATCTTTGCATCTTCATGTCGCTGTGCTTCCATTGACAATGAATGTTAGACTGCATCTTTGTATCTTCTGGCGTTGCTAGTTAACTGTTCACATTATAGAGCGTCGCAGTCCCTCCCCCTTTCAGAACGACGAGTGGCCCAGGAAATGAAATGCAATGCATTCTGACCATAGGATTTTCTTCAAGTATTTATTTAAAGACGGTTACGCCGCGGACAAAGCCAACTCGGATCGTGACAAATCATGACAATGAACACAATATTTTGGGCCGATCAAATCATTAGAAAGAAGAAAATAAAGGCAGGAGACAAGGTCAAGGTCAAGGTTGTTTATTAGTGTCCCCGAAGGGCAAAAGGTTTTACAGCAGGTCATAAGGCTTGAAACACATATAAATACATCAGTCAGATCAAAGTTATTGCTGCTGGTCGCAAGCGTGCGCTGCGCCCGGCCTACTTGCATCTTCAGAAAAGAAAAGAAAAGAAGGAAAGAGAGGGGGGGGGGGGGGGGGGGGGGGGGGGGTAAGAAGACATCCAGGGAGGGAGAGAGAAAAATAGCGACCGCCCTCTTCAAGAGGCAAGCAGGGAAGCCAAGACATCACTATTTGTTTTGTTTTTCTTCTTATAAATTATTTGATCGGCCCAAAACATTGTGTTCATTGTCATGATTTGTCACGATCCGAGTTGGCTTTGTCCGCGGCGTAACCGTCTTTAAATGAATACTTGAAGAAAATCCTATGGTCAGAATGCACTGCATTTCATTTCCTGGGCCACTCGTCGTTCTGAAAGGGGGAGGGACTGCGACGCTCTATAGAGTCAACTGGCCTTAATGATCTTTGTCCTGATTGGCTGACAGGCTTCCTGAACGTGCTGATGAACTGCCAATGGCAGAGCCTCCTGTGTCTGGTGGAGGCGGGGCTTCTGAAGATGTTTGGGGAGGAGGAAGACCCGGAGCGGACTCCCCATACGGAACGGACTCCCCACCCGGAGCGGACTCCCCATACGGAACGGACTCCCCAGTACACGCTTCATCTCAGAGGGTGTGAAGTAAAAGCCGGAGCGGACTACCAGACGTCGTACCGGATCACACTGCTGCAGCACGGAGTCACAGTGGCTGTACTGGAGGTACGGATCCACTCCGGGTTTTTAAACCCCTGACATATGGTCCACTCCAGGTTTTAAACCCTCCAGACCCATATGGTTTACTCCAGGTTTTCCCATACACCCCAGACAGTTTTTAATTCTTAAAAACTTCCTTCCTATCAGGACATCCTAATAAGGTCAAAGCTTCCTTCCTGTCAGGACATCCTAATAAGGTCAAAGCTTCCTTCCTGTCAGGACATCCTAATAAGGTCAAAGCTTCCTTCCTGTCAGGACATCCTATTAAGGCCAAAGCTTCCTTCCTGTCAGGACATCCTAATAAGGCCAAAGCTTCCTTCCTGTCAGGACATCCTAATAAGGTCAAAGCTTCCTTCCTGTCAGGACATCCTAATAAGGTCAAAGCTTCCTTCCTGTCAGGACATCCTAATAAGGTCAAAACTTCCTTCCTGTCAGGACATCCTAATAAGGTCAAAGCTTCCTTCCTGTCAGGCTGGTTGTCAGGACGACAAGGATCGATGGCTTCAGCTGCTGCAGGACGGAGCTGTCAATCATCATAAGGACGGAGCTGTCAATCATCATCAGGACGGAGCTGTCAATCATCATCACCATGACAACGACAACAACACACTGGAGAAGACAGGAGCACTGAGGTTGGTGGACGCACGTGCACGCACACGCAAGCACGCACGTGCACGCAAGCACGCACGCACCAAAATTGTCAACATATTTAGTCAAAGTTTTCGTTTAGTTTTACTCAACAAATTCAACACTGACGACACAATAAAATTGTGCCCGGTGTCGAGTCCGTCGGACACACGTTTGTCCAGAACCGGCACAAAGGCCTCTCTCCGCCCGGGCTCTGGACCCGGTCACCTCTATATATCCATATATGGAGCTGGCCTGTTCTGACATCACAATGTTGTTCTGACGTCTTGATACACTCCATATTTGGGCATTCTTGACAATGAACTCCATATAAGGGCATACAAGGGACACAGGCATACTAACTGGGTGGGGCATGCATTTCCAACTTGCATCGTTCCAAGTAGGCCAGTGCCCAACGGGCACCGTTGGTGCCTCTACAGTGGTGCCCGTTGGACAGTGGCCTATTTGGAACGATGCAAGTTGGAAATGCATCCCCACCCAGTTATTACTTGCGCAAGCAGAGCGCGCAAGTAATGTTGTTGGTCAGGTGCTACGATGCGTATGTCCCGTAGCCGTAGCAGCATATGAGCATGACGTGATGGAGACATGTACCAATGCCAGGCATGTACCAATGCCAGGGTATAATGGGTTATCGATGGTGACGTACTGTAATGATGTATGTTTCAGTGTCGTGTGGATTAAAGGGACATACGCATCAAACGACCCAAGTAACCACAGTATACCGCTAATCAACTTACAAATTACATATATATATATACCGACACTGAAACATATCTTTATTACAATTTACAATTTAGGCTTTTATCAGACGCTCTTGATCCAGAGCGACTTACATTAAGCAAAAACAAAAGCATGGCAATACATCACATATATATAAAGTAGTTATCATGAATCATGTATAAACTAAGAACGTAACAGTGGAGTATCTATGTCAACTATACATACTGTACTATATTAAATATTATACAATATACATATGTACTATAAAGTGCTGTGACTACATAAAATGCAATTCTATAGATATTACGTTATATCCTGGCATTGGTACATATCTTCATCACGTTATATGCTGCCATGGGACATACGCATCAAACGACCCAACTAACCACAGTATACCGCTAATCAACGTACAAATTACATACACATATATAAGGCATTTATTTCCTTTAATCCACCCGACACTGAAACATAATATCTTTATTACGTCACCATTGAGAGTCAGTTATACCAGTACTTGCACGCTCTGCTTGCGCACTAGTAGGCCATTTATGGCGTACTTGGGTGCAACAAGCAACTAGTTCCGTTTTACGCCCATAAACTCCTCCTCCTCATGAAAACTCCTCCTCCTCAGTGGACTGACAACCCGACGCTTCCCCACCGCCAACAACTACATGGACGATCAGAACCACCCCCCCCACCAGAGTGGTACGCTCCAGAACCACCCCTCCCACCAGAGTGGTACGCTCCAGAACCACCCCCCGCACCAGAGTGGTACGGTCCACCCTCAACCCATCTACTCCAACGCCTCCATACTGGAACACATGGTACGATCCGTCCTATAGGGGGGGTTTATAGTGGAACACATGGTACGATCCGTCCTATAGGGGGGGGTTTATACTGGTACGTTCCATTCACATGCTGGTATAGGCTATACCATTATATTATATGTTCTAGGGCAGGCCCGTAGCTTCATAACTGAACGGTATTCTGAACGGATTCAGTATGAGACGTTTTTACTGGACATTTATTTGAACATTTCCCAGAGTATCATTTGTCAGTGTTCCTTGTATTTATTTATTGTCTTTGTACCTTTGCTCATGGTTACATTTGGTAATGTAGAGGAGATCTTGAATAAACAAGAAGGTGGCCATACACACCAATAGCTAGAGTACCAATATTTATTAGGACAGCAGGTAAGACAGGAATATCCAACGTTTCGGCGGTTAAGCCTTCATCAGGGAAACATTTGGTAATGTGAAATTAGGCTGAAAAAGTTATACTTTTTGTTCACACCTGACAAAAAGATCATTGATATTAAATATTAAATAGAATCATAAATATTGATGATGATAGTTAAATAGAATCATAAATATTGATGATGCTAGTTAAATACAATCATAAATATTGATGATGCTAGTTAAATACAATCATAAATATTAGTTGTTCATGAGATGATGTATGGTGATTAGAGCGCCGCTCACTTCACATGGGTCTGATTTTTACCATCTCTTCCTCCTGACTCCTCCCCTCCATCAGTTCCAGACCAATCAGGATGAAGTTCAAGGAGACTCCGTTACCTACAGCAACACCGTCTTCACCAATCACAGTGAGTTATACTGTTACCTCCAATCACAGTGAGTCATACTGTTACCTCCAATCACAGTGAGTTATAGTTACCTCCAATCACAGTGAGTTATACTGTTACCTCCAATCACAGTGAGTTATAGTTACCTCCAATCACAGTGAGTTATACTGTTACCTCCAATCGCAGTGAGTTATAGTTACCTCCAATCACAGTGAGTCATACTGTTACCTCCAATCACAGTGAGTTATACTGTTACCTCCAATCACAGTGAGTCATACTGTTACCTCCAATCACAGTGAGTTATAGTTACCTCCAATCACAGTGAGTTATACTGTTACCTCCAATCACAGTGAGTTATAGTTACCTCCAATCACAGTGAGTTATACTGTTACCTCCAATCACAGTGAGTTATAGTTACCTCCAATCACAGTGAGTTATAGTTACCTCCAATCATAGTGAGTCATACTGTTACCGTCCAATCACAGTGAGTTATACTGTTACCTCCAATCACAGTGAGTTATACTGTTACCTCCAATCACAGTGAGTTATACTGTTACCTCCAATCACAGTGAGTTATACTGTTACCTCCAATCACAGTGAGTTATACTGTTACCGTCCAATCGTCGTACTGAAAGGGGGCGGGACTGAAAGGGGGAGGGACTGAAAGGGGGCGGGACTGAAAGGGGGCCGGACTGAAAGGGGGCGGGCCTGAAAGGGGGCGGGACTGAAAGGGGGAGGTCCTGAAAAGGGGCGGGACTGAAAGGGGGGCGGGACTGAAAGGGGGCGGGACTGAAAGGGGGCGGGCCTGAAAGTGGGCGGGACTGAAAGGGGGCGGGCCTGCGGCACTTTATTGAACCAAAACAAAACTATTTTCTGACTGTACATTTATACAGCATTTGTCCTTGTATTGTATCTCTTATGTGGACATAAATAATATATTATATCACATTGTGCGTGCGTGCGTGCGTGCGTGCGTACGTGTGCGTGCGTGCGTGCGTGTGCGTGTGCGTGCGTGTGCGTGTGCGTGTGTGTATGTGTGCGTGCGTGTGCGCGCGCGTGTGTGTGTGCGCGCTCCAGTTCGTGGCGTTCAGAAGTTGGAGCTGGCGGGGGGGCGGAGCGCGGGGTCAGAGGTCAACCTGACCGCTGCGTCTGCCGTGAAGCAAAACAAGCGCTCCTCCTTTAGACAGAGTCTGGCCTTCTGCAGCGAGAAGGTTAATATGACACCCCTAAACCTAACCTTACTACTACTATTAATATACTGTTAATATAACACCCCTAAACCTAACCTTACTACTACTATTAATATACTGTTAATGTAACACCCCTAAACCTAACCTTACTACTACTATTAATATACTGTTAATATAACACCCCTAAACCTAACCTTACTACTACTATTAATATACTGTTAATATAACACCCCTAAACCTAACCTTACTACTACTATTAATATACTGTTAACACAAAAAATGCTGGAAACGTATCCATACGCTTTATTAATATCGAACGCCGTACGCGCGAAGCGTATGTATACGTTTTATACGTTTTTTTATTGCTTACTGTACATCAACGTCCTATGCTCCAGGACACCGAGGAAAATAACAGCGATCGTCTCCAGGAAGCTCCAATATGTGATCCGGGAGTAAAAAGCCCCTCCCTCCTGAAAAGAGGTCTGTCTGTGGCGAAGACGCTCCCTCCTCCAATGCCTCCATTACACGTATGGGTCTGCACGGCAACGGCATAGACCAACGCAGATGTCAGGGCATCTAAAATGGAGTTACCCATACTCTAGTAGTAGTCTAGTGTCTGTGAATACACTCGATTCCCCCTCCCCTCCTGTTTCTACATGGTTTCTCCCGAGGAATCTTTGTGGGGGGAGTCTGAGTCTCTTCTGCCCGGATCGCATTGCAGTTTGAGTTCCCTGGCCCCAGGCCACACTGCGCCTTGTAATCGCCTTGCACCGCTCTCTCATTCTCGGAAAAAGATATAACGCAGTCGTGTCGATTTGCCCTCTGCCAGTATATAAACCAAGAATAATCTTCAACGATCGCCATTTCATAACGTTTTCAACACGCACACGGCACACGCCATGATCAACTAACTGCCTGGCTACGTCTTCAGTCTTCACCAGCCATCGCTATCCGTTGTGTGGATCGCCATCGCGTCTTCACTTTGTTTGTTTGGGCAAGAAGCACGATCAGCGATGGAAAAGAGCTTTATATCCACGGCAGATAAGTAATGACGTATTATCGAAGGACCGCCATGATCAACTTACTGCCTACGTCTTCATCAGCCAATGCAGCCATCATCGCTATCCGTTGTGTGATTGTGGATGTAGGCTATATCCACGGTATCGAGAGAGACGCCCGGCTGTGATATAGGTCTTATCACTGCAATTATAATGAATAAAAAGGCTACAATCACACAACGGATAGCGATGGCTGCATTGGCTGGTGACAACGTAGCCTCGGTCCCAGGCAGTTAGTTGATCATGGCGGTCCCTCGATAATACGTCATTACTTATCTGCCGTGGATAAAACTCTTTTCCATCGCTGATCTCTGCTTCTTTGCCCAAACAAAGTGAAGATAGCGTTGTCCAACAAAGCAGCCAGTTATTTGATCATCTCTCTCTCCTGTGCTTCTTTCCTCAAACATGTCCAGACATGTCAACCTCAACCACTAAACTCACCGATCCAGTAACGCATCTCACCGTTATACTATCGTTCTGAAGGCAGATATAAAAATAAACATAAATAAATTATTGTCATATACATACTACACACTGAATGAAAGCCCTAATTGTCTACTTTTAGGAGGAAAACAAATACATAATATTGATCCCATGTACAGTTTGTCAGTAGGATATTGAATGCAGTTGTTCAGGTCCAACTATTATTCACAAAATAAGGCCTATAGCGACATGTACATATTATATACCGTATGAAACAGAAGACCCTCTGCTTTCATAAGAAAAAAACTAATACTGTAATAATAATAAAAATCACACCCCTGTGAAGTGAGCATTTCCTCATGAAGTTATCATAGCGAGTTATAAAGGTTTAAAGTCACAGAGATTGACAGGCAGATATAAACATAAATAAATTATTATCATATACATACTACACACTGAATGAAAGCCCTGAATGTCTACTTTTAGGAGGAAAACAAATATACAAATATATACAAATATAGTTTGTCAGTAATTGGCTATTGAATGCAGCTTGCGCCCACCAGAGAGGATTTCAGAAAATGCATGGACCAGAAGAACTATTATTCACAAAATAAGGCCTATAGCGAAATGTACATACTATATACCGTATGAAATAATAATGAAAATCACACCCCTGTGAAGTGAGCAGTGCAACATTGCACTGCTCACTTCACAGGGGTGTGATTTTCATTATTATTACAGTAGAAGTATTTTTCTTATGAAAGCAGAGAGTCTTCTGTTTCATACGGTATATAGTATGTACATTTCGCTATAGGCCTTATTTTGTGAATAATAGTTCTTCTGGTCCATGCATTTTCTGAAATCCTCTCTGGTGGGCGCAAGCTGCATTCAATAGCCAATTACTGACAAACTATACATGGGACCATGTGTATTTGTTTTCCTCCTAAAAGTAGACATTCAGGGCTTTCATTCAGTGTGTAGTATGTATATGATATTATTTGTGTTCATTTTTATATCTGTCTGTCAATGTCTGTCAACTTCAACCTTCCATATCTCTGCTGTTTTTTCAAAAGAGCAGCGTGCTGCGAAAAGCAGGTGTTAGAAAAAGGTCAATATCTCCAGAATGGAAGATGGTAGAATCATAATTTTTTTTTTAAATTGAAGTGGACTAGTTTGGCTTCCTTTTGATTTATGCGGTGTGATTCTCGCTATAAGAGGCCCCTCGCTGTGGGCCCCGAAAAAGTTCAGAAGTCCCAATGTTAATCGCTCAGCACCACCAAGCCTGAGCAAATAGAAAACTCTAGCAATCAATGTGTTAATATGACACCCCTAAACCTAACCTTACTACTACTATTAATATACTGTTAATATAACACCCCTAAACCTAACCTTACTACTACTATTAATATACTGTTAATATAACACCCCTAAACCTAACCTTACTACTACTATTAATATACTGTTAACCCTTGGAATGCCAGTCCCAATTTTTTTGTTTGGGTAACAAATTGGCATATTTTTAATTCATCGTTTTAACATACAAGAAAGATCTGGTGGATTGAAGAGATGTTTTTTTTTTCTTCATTCATTGCAAATGTATTCTCTCGATTCGCCACCAGATGGCGGGAAAGCACCATTATGCTGATTTTGGCTAAAATAGACGGATCTTCCTAAGTCACTTCCGGTTGAACGATCAACAACATCCTGTAGTATTTTGACCCTAGTCAATAGCTTGGCTGGTCCGGATTGCTAAGCTAATGCTATATTTTTCATAACTAAGTCAAATTAACCTCAAATCAACCCCAAAAGATCGCAAAATATCAAATTTTTTACAGCGGCGCACATAGAGACGGCGCGCGTGCACGATAGCGCACGATCACGCGGATTTCGGCCGTTTTTTGGTAAATTACATCCAACATTAGTGATATTAGCGAAAAAAATATAAAATTTTGCTCTTTTGACCCCGCGATAACTGATATTGATTGTCATTCCGTTTTTTCCGTTAACGGGAGGTTTAGATTTTTCGATTAATTCCGTTTTTTCCGTGAAATGTAGGCCAAGGGTTAATATAACACCCCTAAACCTAACCTTACTACCACTATTAATATACTGTTAATATAACACCCCTAAACCTAACCTTACTACTACTATTAATATACTGTTAATATAACACCCCTAAACCTAACCTTACTACTACTATTAATATACTGTTAATATAACACCCCTAAACCTAACCTTACTACTACTATTAATATACTGTTAATATAACACCCCTAAACCTAACCTTACTACTACTATTAATATACTGTTAATATAACACCCCTAAACCTAACCTTACTACTACTATTAATATACTGTTAATATAACACCCCTAAACCTAACCTTACTAATACTATTAATAATATAACACCCCTAGCCCTGGAACATGACTGCCATGATAATTATCATGACAGTCATGCAGTAACTTTGCCCTGTTTTTTGCAGTCGCTGCATTTACAAGATTTCCGTATATATAAACATTCAGATTTCAAATATAAAGTACTCACAAAGTGTCCCACGGGTGTTAGTTAGTAGCAGCGCGAGCGATTAGAATTGCTGCGTCCCGCGTTCTTTAACCCATTCTGACCGGGCACCCATTTTGGTGTCAGCATCATGTTATGCTTTAGCTATTTAAAAATAGCAGATCTACAAGCTCATATACAAGCTTGTAGGTCTGCTATTTTTGAAAAAAATCGAAGAACGACTGACATTTTTAGAATCTGATCTCGGGTCAGAATGGGTTCATCAGACCAGTGTGTGTCCGGCGGAAACCTCGTATGAATCTGATCTCAGGTCAGAATGGGTTAATAAAAAGCATTTTTGTCCGAGCTCTCCGGCTACTTTTTTCAAACGGGGTTCGTTTGGGAAATCCACAGTTGCACACCGGGAGCGCACTCGCCTATTAGTCTGTATTGGCAGGGCGGTCAGCGTACCTATATCGAACACACCGAGTGCCACCCTCCTCCCGACCGATAGGGGCGCGTAGTTGAAAGCCAATGGCAAAATAACACCTCGGATAAAAATGCTTTTTATTAAACAACGCGGGATGCAGAAATTCTAATCGCTGGCTCTGCTACTAACTAACACCCGTGGGACACTTTGTGAGTACTTTATATTTTAAATGTGAATGTTTATATATTTTAATTATTTGTAAATGTAGCGTCTGCAAAAACCAGGGTGAAGTTGCGTCATGACTCTCGTATGAATACGAGAGTCATGTTTACAGGGCTAATAACACCCCTAAACCTAACCTTACTACTACTATTAATATACTGTTAATATAACACCCCTAAACCTAACCTTACTACTACTATTAATATACTGTTAATATAACACCCCTAAACCTAACCTTACTACTAATATTAATAATAACGATTATAACACTAAACAAACTACTACTGTAGTGTTACAGTGTTAGGGTGTGGAGAGACTGCTACTAATAATATTAATAATACAAAACAAACAGTTTGGCATTCTCTCTCTCTCTGAAATCTAGTGAATTTGTTCAATTCTACTGTAAACTATTGTTTTTATAATGGTGTGTGTGTGTGTGTGTGTGTGTGTGTGTGTGTGTGTGTGTGTGTGTGTGTGTGTGTGTGTGTGTGTGTGTGTGTGTGTGTGTGTGTGTGTGTGTGTGTTTTCCAGGCTGGGTTCCTGAATCCTCTACTTCGTAGAACAGCTTCAGCTAAAACGTCTCTGAAGAGAGTTCCATCCTCGCTGTTCATCGACAGGAAGAAGGTATATAAATACTACTTATTATTTATAATAAGTAGTTTTAATAATACTACTATATATACTATACTGTAATACTAATACAGTAATGACTCCCTGGAAGTACTTCCCCAGCCAGCATGCTTTCTGGTCTAGAGGGGCGGGTAGCCTGGCCCAGCCAGCATGCTTTCTGGTCTAGAGGGGCGGGTAGCCTGGCCCAGCCAGTGTGCTTTCTGGTCTAGAGGGGCGGGTAGCCTGGCCCAGCCAGTGTGCTTTCTGGTCTAGAGGGGCGGGTAGCCTGGCCCAGCCAGTGTGCTTTCTGGTCTAGAGGGGCGGGTAGCCTGGCCCAGCCAGTGTGCTTTCTGGTCTAGAGGGGCGGGTAGCCTGGCCCAGCCAGCGTACTTTCTGGTCTAGAGGGGCGGGTAGCCTGGCCCAGCCAGCGTGCTTCCTGGTCTAGAGGGGCGTGTAGCGCATGGAGCATCACTGATTCTGTTCAATATTGTATTTATTTTCATTTGACTTCATTTCTGTTATTTAGTCCTAAACAGTTAATGACACATTCTGCAGAATAAAGGTTAATGTTGTGTTTTTAACTGGAGTTTCTTTTCTTTTTTCTTTTACAGGAATGGGAAGCCAAGGCTACAGCTTGACCTTTGACCTCTGTTCACATGACCCCTGAACCCTGCTACAGCTTAACAACTTATCACCCTATCTCTAAGGGAGGTGAACTTCTCACCGAATCTCTAAGGGAGATGAACTTCTCACCCTATCTCTAAGGGAGGTGAACTTCTCACCCTATCTCTAAGGGAGATGAACTTCTCACCCTATATCTAAGGGAGGTGAACTTCTCACCCTATCTCTAGGGGAGATGCCAGCCACCAGGACCTTTAATACTGTTGGTTTTATGATTATCTACCTACCAGAAATGTATAATTAGTCTGAATTTCACTACAAGATCTATTTCACATTCAATAGATTGAATCACTTTATTCATAATCATTTGTTTTGTGTTCATGGTCCACTCATTATAGTACATAATATTGTATATATATACATACAGTACTCATTATAGTAATATCACCTCTGAACACAATACTGCACTGCCCAACAGCCCTCGTAAGGCCTTTAGGAGGGCCATTCAAGCAGCAAGCGGAGCCCGCAGAACTTCTCGCTCGGGTGGAGTCTGTCTGCGAAACCATTGCCCACCACTCCTGAATGAAGTGCCTGGTGCTGGGACTCTGGTAAGAGCAGGACTCTGGTGCAACGCACAGGTCCTGGGCCCGGTGAGAGCAGGAGTGGACCTGGTGAGACGTAGGAGGGGCCCGGGCAGGAGTCAACCCACAGAGCCTAGTCCTTCCATGCACCAGAAGCGTACCTCCCAGCCCTGGCTGAACTGAGTAGTTCTGGAGTAGTTCCAACAGATTGTGTGGCCCTGGTTTTTCCCTAGTGGGACTGATCGAGGGTAGCTACTAGGACGTAAGTCGGGACTTGATCAAACCCGAGTGAGTTGTTATACACTGAAAAAACATTTATATTATTAGTGTGTGTGTGTGTGTGTGTGTGTGTGTGTGTGTGTGTGTGTGTGTGTGTGTGTGTGTGTGTGTGTGTGTGTGTGTGTGTGTGTGTGTGTGTGTGTGTGTGTGTGTGTGTGTGTGTGTGTGTGTGTGCACAGGTGTGTGCACACGTGTGTCTGGTGTTAGGTATTAATTATATGATAATTATGTAAATAAATATTATTAAAATATTGATCGACTGACCTGTGTCTATAATCTGTTGTTTGATTTCACCTGAGAGACATCCTATTGGCTATGGTACAGCCAATAGAAAGAGAGCAGCAGAAGGGTACATCCAATAGAAAGAGAGCAGCAGAATGGTACAGCCAATAGAAACACTTCTCAAACTCTGCCCTTCAGTTAGTTCAAGGCAACCTAAATGATGGGTTAGGGTTAGTGATTAATGTGTTAATGATGTTTGTACCATTAGGAGAGATAACATGATGTTGGTACCATTAGGAGAGATAACATGATGTTGGTACCATTAGGAGAGATAACATGGTGTTGGTACCATTAGGGGAGATAACATGGTGTTGGTACCATTAGGGGAGATAACATGGTGTTGGTACCATTAGGAGAGATAACATGGTGTTGGTACCATTAGGAGAGATAACATGGTGTTGGTACCATTAGGAGAGATAACATGATGTTGGTATCATTAGGGGAGATAACATGGTGTTGGTACCATTAGGAGAGATAACATGGTGTTGGTACCATTAGGAGAGATAACATGGTGTTGGTACCATTAGGAGAGATAACATGATGTCGGTACCATTAGGAGAGATAACATGGTGTCGGTACCATTAGGAGAGATAACATGGTGTCGGTACCATTAGGAGAGATAACATGATGTTGGTACCATTAGGAGAGATAACATGATGTTGGTACCATTAGGAGAGATAACATGATGTTGGTACCATTAGGAGAGATAACATGATGTTGGTACCATTAGGGGAGAGAACATGGTGTTGGTACCATTAGGAGAGATAGCATGATGTTGGTACCATTAGGAGAGACAACATGATGTCGGTACCATTAGGAGAGATAACATGATGTCGGTACCATTACGAGAGATAACATGATGTCGGTACCATTAGGAGAGATAACATGATGTCGGTACCATTAGGAGAGATAACATGATGTCGGTACCATTAGGAGGGATAACATGATGTCGGTACCATTAGGAGAGATAACATGGTGTCGGTACCATTAGGAGAGATAACATGATGTTGGTACCATTAGGAGAGATAACATATGGTGTTGGTACCATTATAGGAGAGATAACATGGTGTTGGTACCATTGGGAGAGATAACATGATGTTGGTACCATTAGGAGAGATAACATGATGTTGGTACTGATGGATAAATTTAAATAGAATCCATCTTTTAATAATGATAGCTTTGAAAGGACTGTATAATAACTATAAAGTCTATAAATAATCAATGATAAGCTCCGATAGCAGAGGGCTAGAAGCTGGGAGCGCTCCGGAGCAGAGTGCAAAATGCGCCGGAACTCTCAGAATACTTTAGGAGGTAATCCCAATTACAATAGATACTTAACTTTAGCTTTTACCAGGATACTTTAAGTAAATAGCCAATATGAACACAAACTAAGGATTACCTAATAACCAAAATATTACCTGATTACACCCAAGGAGAGACGTCCATATCAAAATGAGGCTTTTAGTCGTTTTATATTATCGTTTCAGAGAGAACAGAACAAGAATTCACATAACAGCATAATAATTTACAATCGAATACAGACCCAGACCCCGTGGGGGGGTCTGGTAGGTGGTTGGTTTCTCTCTACCGTCTCACAAAATGAGAGACAGTATATATACTTCGTCAATACAAAATGGAGAATGAAACAAAGTCAACGTGGCAAGACCGAGGAGTTACTTACTCAATGTATGGAAAAATACTGGATGGATAAACCGAAAGAGCACAGAGGTTGGTCTCGGCCTCAAAGGATACATTTATCTATGGCATGCCGACTGATAAGAGAATGCCGGCATGGCCAAGGTCAGAAACATGCAGGGCTCTAGACAGAGACAGTGCAATAATAATTCTTACTAACTAAACGCCAAAAGACAGCGTGAAGTCACTACACAGGGCAACCAGATTAAAAGGGTCAAAAAGGTCAAAGGAGCTGATCATTCACCCACAAAAGATAGAAATTATCTATCAGGTACCATTAGGAGAGATAACATGATGTTGGTACCATTAGGAGAGGATAACATGGAGTCGGTACCTGATTTACTATAGGGCAGAGGAAGGGCAGTACACCCCCCCTCTCTCCACTGTTAATCTAGTTTGTGTCCATTTGTCTCAGAGAATGAGCTTCAACCATTTCAAACTGCTCCCCATAGTAGCAGCAAAGCTTCGTCTCCAGTCTCCACGTGTCAAGAAAGAGATCTGAGCAGCAAGGGGATTGCTGTCTGAGCACTGAGCAGTGATAGGTATTGCACAAGTCACATGCACCCACACACGCACGCACACAAGCAGTGGAGGGAGGTGAGGAGTAGAGTTACAACATGCTACAACATGCACTAGAGATGGAGTTAATGGAGCAGAGGCAAAGTGACTAAAGCCGAATATATGCTTTAATTAAAAAGAAATGGGTCATTTTTGTCAAGGGAACTACCTATCCATACAAAACGTGACACGGGACATATAAATGTCCCTGCGGTCAGCAGCAACGTGCATACATATACATACATATACATACATATACATACATATACATACATATAAACGTCCCTGCGGTCAGCAGCAACGTGCATGCCCACTTTGAAGTTGGTCGGTTGGACTATGGTTTAGATCCTGTGATCTTTTGTGGCCAGATGTAATTTCTTGGGATGCAGTAAAAAATAAATAACACTCACCTTTTACTTTCTCTAATAACAACCTAAAACATGAACCGTGGTTGAAAAAAACTAAAGTTGTCCTTTAAGCTTAAATTTAAGACCAAGATGACCTTTCTATCTTGAAAATGGTTCTTTCTACAAGTAGCCAAAAGTCTGCACTATACCTCAAATCACTATACCTCTTTCTGTAGCCAAAAGTCTGCACTGTACCTCAAATCACTATACCTCTTTCTGTAGCCAAAAGTCTGCACTGTACCTCAAATCTATATATTTAGATAGATTATATAGTGTAGCCAAAAGTCTGCACTATACCTCAAATCGGTGAAAATTGTATATTCAGTCAGTATCAGCTGTAGGCCTACATTTGGAATGAAATTAATGAATGTTAAAAAGTTGTGTCCCAGCTACCATTGTTATGCAAATTAGTGCCACCATTATCGAAAAATCTACTTTCACTATCTCTCAGCCAATATTGCACTTAAATGAACAAATAAGGTGTCTAGACCTTTATTTTGAGGGTCAGGGATGAAACTCAGTGAAACTATTCTTAAAGTAACCACATATCTTCACAGATATGGTATACAGACAGAGGATGAAACTCAGTGAAGATATTCTTAAAGTAACCACATATCTTCACAGATATGGTAGCCTATCTAGACAGATGAAACTCAGTGAAACTATTCTTAAATTAACCACATATCTTCACAGATATGGTATAGCCCTACAGACAGATGAAACTCAGTGAAGATATTCTTAAAGTAACCACATATCTTCACAGATATGGTATCTAGACAGATGAAACTCAGTGAAACTATTCTTAAAGTAACCACATATCTTCACAGATATGGTATACAGACAGATGCTGAATTCTAAAGTGAGCATTATAGCAGTGGTTTTCAACCCTTTTCATATCAGGGTCCATTATTTGCCACGGACCACCGTTTGCTGAAATGTAGCGTCTCAGACCCAAAACGTACAATGTTTTGTTGTCCACAATTCCATGCTGTGTTCAAGTTGGTAGTGGTACTATAGGACTTGAGATAACAGTCGCTCAAAATAACAATTATTCTACTGTGTACGGCTGTTTGCCTGCGAGTGTGTACAGGGCAGAATACGGTAATGGATTGTGTGACTGTTTGTATTTAGTTCTGCATAGTGCAGGCCATTCTATAATGTGTATACTGCCATATACTATGGTTCATTACTCAAACTGAGTAATGAACCATGTAGATGTGCCCCCTGTGTAGATTTATTGTAAATTAAGTAATGCAGATGTTTAACAATAATTTAACTCTTGGTCCATGACCATGTGGTTTCATTTTACACTCAAGAGTTAAACATATAATAACTGGGTCCATTTGGTTACCAACTCTCCATCATTTAGCTTGGGACCACCTGGAACGCGCTCAAGGACCACTGGTGTTTCCCGGACCACTGCTTTATAGCACATAGTGTAACATCATAAAAATAATAAAATAGCACAATTGACATCGTTAAAGGGATAGTTCAGATTTTTTGAACTTAAGTTGTATGAAATACTTGCCATTAATATAGTGGTTGCAACTGTATTAATTGATTGCCAGAGTCCTGTGGTGGGAGTTCTGCTCTGGTTTTAGTGAATATTAAGTAGTTCCGGTCATTTTGTGGGGGGCACTGGGGCCACGCAGTAAAAGTAAATTTATCCACAAAACGAACGTAATTTGTATTGGTGACCTTTAAAAAAAATATTAGCATGACTTTCGTTGAACTTTGACCCCTCTATCACATGGAACTATTTTTTGGGCGTAGTGATATGGACACAAAAAACATAGTTCTGTGTGATAGAGTGGTAAAAAAAGAACGAAAGTTGCACTAATATTTTAGAAATAGGTCAACAATACAAATGACGTTAGTTTTGTCGATTCATTTATTTTTACTGCGTGGCCCCCAGCACCCCCCACAAAATGACCGGAACTACTTGATATTTCACCAAAACCAGAGCAGAACTCCCACCACGGGACTCGGGCAATCAATTAATACAGTTGCAACCACTATATTAATGGCAAGTATTTCATACAACTTAAGTTGAAAAAATCTGAACTAACCCTTTAAACAACTACCTATGAAACCATATACAAACTTTTAGTTGACTCTGAAAAGGTTACAGGGGCAGCCGGGCAGGTTAGTTTAGCTATACTTAGCTTCATATGCTAGCTACGTTACATACGTTTGAGCTGAGGAGATTATATATATATAATCTGGGTCACGGGTGACCCAGATTCACCAAATATGTATGCTTGCATTGGCTTATAAGGTTCCGGTTTGTTTCTGACCAGTGATATGAATTCACTGTATATCCATTGGCTAATAAGGTTCTGGTTTGTTTCTGACCAGTGATATGAATTCACTGTATATCCATTGGCTAATAAGGTTCTGGTTTGTTTCTGACCAGTGATATGAATTCACTGTATATCCATTGGCTAATAACCGGTTTGTTTCTGACCAGTGATATGAATTCACTGTATATCCATTGGCTAATAACCGGTTTGTTTCTGACCAGTGATATGAATTCACTGTATAACCATTGGCTAATAACCGGTTTGTTTCTGACCAGTGATATGAATTCACTGTATATCCATTGGCTAATAACCGGTTTGTTTCTGACCAGTGATATGAATTCACTGTATATCCATTGGCTAATAACCGGTTTGTTTCTGACCAGTGATATGAATTCACTGTATATCCATTGGCTAATAACCGGTTTGTTTCTGACCAGTGATATGAATTCACTGTATAGTAGAGATGTTTAGAGAACAAACGTGTCCAGGTCCCTCGTAGACTCCCTGTTTGTTTGTCTGTCTCTCTAAGGTTTCCCTCAGGCCGGTAACCGACGCCTACTTTATGGGCGTCAGTCCAACTCCAGACCCATGTCACTCAAAAGATATCAAATCATAAACATAGTCTTTAAACAAATAATAACAAAATCACACAATAGACAGCACAGAATATAGTAGGAATATAGTATAACTTAATCCATCCCAGAAAGCTATAGCTACACGAACGATTACGCTCACTTTATGAGGAGGCTCAAGACATCCTGCAACGGGTGAGATCGTTCATCTTTTATTTATTTCAACGTCCCGCGAGGATCTGCGTTTTGGGACTTCCTCTTCTTTTGGAGTAGCCTACATTGATTTGGATTACATTCGCTTCTGGGATGGATTAAGTTTCTTTTACATAATTTACTTTGCTTTGGAGGGACTTTTACGTGCGGGAAGGAACGCTTGGAGAGAAACAGACTTTGTTTGGAAACACGGAACAATACAAAACAATAAGGGAGCGTGTGCGTGTGTGCGCGAGAAACGGACATTCACTATTCATTCATTCAACTCTGTATAACTGTTGCTTTGATTACTAGATAAAAGGTTGACGTGAGCTTTGTTTCTGACTGTGTTTTCTGCTGCTTATTTAGGCTATTTTCATTACATTCCACTTTATTAGTTGTATCCTAAGAGGAGATCATTCACAACCCGTGATTTAAATAATTAGTAGCAGTGATAGAAATATCTGACCGTTACACACTTGCTAATTGCTATTGTATTTGTGCGTTGGCTTTGCGTCCTGCCTGGTTCGTTGTGGGTTGTAAGAGCCAAGAGCCCAGGCCCAAACCACACCAATGATTGAAAGGGATGGCACAGACCATATGGAGATATTAACTGGGTTTCACTCATACAATGACCACATACAGTTTCCTTCTTTTTAACTCTTCTTTACTTTGTTTGTAGTTGAGTACAGTTGTACACATGCATGGGCATTGAGTAAGCGGTAAGGTGAAAAACCTTAAAGGGAAAATAAAAAATAACTAATGTAAGTATAATGCACATTCATCAATACATACTTTACATGCTTTAAACACCTGTAAATATCATTTTTACTTAGTGTCTCTTAATCAACTCATTTCTAAATCAATTCATTTCTACTCAATTCGTTTTTAAACTGTTTTAAACATAATAAACTCATGAAATGTAAATTAGATAACCTGAATGAATTAGTATAATTGAAACATTTTTATCAATCAATAATCAATTCAAATGTATTTTAAATCAAATAATCATGTTCATTGTTCATGTCCAATTGGCCATCATGTTTCCTTTAACTTCAACTCAAGTCATCACAAACAACAACAACAAACAATGTCCATGAACTGGCATGATCTGTCACAAGTAAGCAGTTCTCTCTCTCACCGGCTGTCTCTCCAGCATTTATATGGCAGCACCGTTCTGCTCTGCTGTTTCAGTGTGTGTTGCTCCTGTTTGGACGCACACTGCTGTTTCTCATGGAGGTTTGTGTAGGATTCCTCTTTCCTCCTCCCTTCCCGTGTTTGGCCAACGCCCTACTCTCAGGTGCAGTGAATGCACTGACGCTGATTGGTCAGGCAATTGGGGAGTGAGTGAGTGACAATCAGCTGAGTGTCAGTGGCAATGAGTGTCAGTCTAGATTTAACCCTTTGCTCTCCATTTCTCCAAGTTGACTTCACAATGGCATTATCCCCAATGGCAGTTGCAAGGAGTTGCATTTGTTTGACATGACCTTAAGTTGGTGGTTAAAACTGTTTAGTTGCAAAAATGGTGGACCCTGTTGTTAACAAGTGGACGTGACCACACTGAACGATTGGCGCGTCGTCTCGTATCACTGTTTCCACACCTAAGCGCAAAACGTCCGACAGCCGCGGACAGAAGAAGCTGTGGCAGCTTCTTTTTCCGGGTTTTTAGACAGCGGGTGGATGGAAAATAAGCTCCACCTCCGCGGACGACTGACGCGGAGGAGAGCGTTTCCGGGAAGCTGGCCGTCGCGCAACTAGTCGGTGGAAGTGGAGCTTCTTTTCCGTCCACCAGCGGTCTAAAAACCCGGAAAAAGAAGCTGCTCGCAGCCGAGAACGTGCGCGGCTCTTTAGTAAGTCTGGCAGCACCTTATGGCCGCAGACATTTTCTCCAGATCTACAAGCTCACGGCGCGTCACTGAGCCCGCCACGCGCTGTGGGCTTGTAGATCTGCTGTTATTCCCACCCCAGAGGAAGACACGATTCGATTGGTCCAGCTGGACTCCGGGCGCTTGTGTAAAACAGTTGGCGGTTGGTTGGTTCACTGACAGCGCTGGTTGCGCTGCTACGCCCTTTTCTGGGAAATGTTTTATATTTACGGTAAATGTTTTTATTCACGATTGCCAAATAATCAATGCCATTTCAATAGGCCTACGTATATAATGTTTTTTTTATTCATTATTATTACACTTTATTGAAATACACTGAACCAAAGTCTTGTTAAAATGACTTATGTATGTTATTGTTCCACTTTATTTTCCCATAGCTTACTTTTTAAAGTGTATTGTTTATAAACAAATACCAATAATACATTATTCTTATTCTTGTGCTGTTGTTATTATAATAGTGTTAATATAATATTATTAGTGCACATGTGTCTGTCCCTGCAATGAGCATCATTTTGTTGAAAAACACATTTGAGGTCAGAAATAGGAATGAAAGACAGGCTCTGGTTGACATTTAGGACATCATTAGGACATCTCTAATACATTGTTGGAAATCTACGGAAGGCTAAATGCTAAATGTGTGACAGGGTGATATGGATTCACCTACAGCCAACTAAATGGTCCATGTGTGACAGGGTGATATGGATTCACCTATAGCAAACTAAATGGTCCATGTGTGACAGGGTGATATGGATTCACCTATAGCCAACTAAATGGTCCATGTGTGACAGGGTGATATGGATTCACCTATAGCCAACTAAATGGTCCATGTGTGACAGGGTGATATGGATTCACCTATATAGCCAACTAAATGGTCCATGTGTGACAGGGTGATATGGATTAACCTACAGCCAACTAAATGGTCCATGTGTGACAGGGTGATATGGATTCACCTATAGCCAACCACGCCACCTGGGGAATATTTAAGGCTCATACATAGTCTGGATTTTCGGTGGTTAGGTGACCACCGAACTACAACATGACGTCACGAGCCGCGGTGAAGAGCAAACCACCGCCACCGCTCCAGCCCTTCTCTCTGTTTTTACTCACCACCGCTCAACGTTATTTCAGCTCCGGTGGTCAGCTCACCACCGGAGCGGTGGTCATCTCACCACCGAAAATCCAGACTATGAATAGGCCTTTAGGCTATACTGAGATCTAACACTGAACACCCGGAGCACTTAATGACTCCTCCACACAGGGAACAGGATGGTTATAAAATATGAAAGGCAGGCAGAAACGTGTGTAACAAAATGTACAAAAGTATTTATTCAGCAATAATAGCATTAATATAAAAAAAAACAATAGGACTTGTTCAACAATCAACAATAGAAATAGATGCTGAGACTAAAGGGTTGGTGACTACTAAGTGCATAACTACAGGGATATCCCTCCAGTACTGGAGAGAGAGTTGCGGTAATGCGGCAAAACACAACTCAAAAAACCCACAAAGAAATAGAAATAGCAAACTAAAGAAAAGGGGCATTACCACCACCACTGGACGGCTGTCAACTGCTCCAACGTATAGCTTGTCCCCAGCACCGGCCCTGTAATGTGAATATGTATGTTAGATCAGTGGTATAGCTTGTCTCCAGCACGGGCCCTGTAATGTGAATATGTATGTTAGATCAGTGGTATAGCTTGTCTCCAGCACGGGCCCTGTAATGTGAATATGTATGTTAGATCAGTGGTATAGCTTGTCTCCAGCACGGGCCCTGTAATGTGAATATGTATGTTAGATCAGTGGTATAGCTTGTCTCCAGCACCGGCCCTGTAATGTGAATATGTATGTTAGATCAGTGGTAGGCTATAGCTTGTCTCCAGCACCGGCCCTGTAATGTGAATATGTACGTTAGATATAATACAATGACATACATACATGGTGGTCACTCTCCCACCCGGTGGTCGTACTGGGAGTGTGTTGACCCAGGCCCGTCAGACGGTTAGCCCCTTTCGGAACCCTCGGTTACCTTTTCTGAGTTTTGGACGGCGGTGCCCTGGGGTCCCTCGTAGGTTTTTCCACCCTCCATAGGATGCAGATTTACTGTCTGTTCTGCTCGGTGGTTTGAGTGTTGGTATTTACTGTCTGTTCTGCTCCGTTGTTTGAGTGTTGATATTTACTGTCTGTTCTGCTCGGTGGTTTGAGTGTTGGTATTTACTGTCTGTTCTGCTCGGTGGTTTGAGTGTTGGTATTTACTGTCTGTTCTGCTCGGTGGTTTGAGTGTTGGTATTTACTGTCTGTTCTGCTCCGTTGTTTGAGTGTTGATATTTACTGTCTGTTCTGCTCGGTGGTTTGAGTGTTGGTATTTACTGTCTGTTCTGCTCTGTGGTTTGAGTGTTGGTATTTACTGTCTGTTCTGCTCGGTGGTTTGAGTGTTGGTATTTACTGTCTGTTCTGCTCGGTGGTTTGAGTGTTGGTATTTACTGTCTGTTCTGCTCGGTGGTTTGAGTGTTGGTATTTACTGTCTGTTCTGCTCGGTGGTTTGAGTGTTGGTATTTACTGTCTGTTCTGCTCGGTGGTTTGAGTGTTGGTATTTACTGTCTGTTCTGCTCGGTGGTTTGAGTGTTGGTATTTACTGTCTGTTCTGCTTGGTGGTTTGAGTGTTGGTATTTACTGTCTGTTCTGCTCGGTGGTTTGAGTGTTGGTATTTACTGTCTGTTCTGCTCGGTGGTTTGAGTGTTGGTATTTACTGTCTGTTCTGCTCGGTGGTTTGAGTGTTGGTGAGATGTTTCAAAGATACATGACGCGGATAGGAGACAACGGAAACCTGGGAGATACTGCATTGACCGTCGATGCCGTTTAGTATTTTTTTAAGTTCTGGCTTCTCTGAAATTAAAAACGTTTACGCCACGGACAAAGCCAAGTCTTGTCGTGACAAATCATGACGACAAACACGATGTTTTGGGCCAAACAAAGAATTAGAAAGTAGAAAGAAACGGCAGGTTACAACACTTTTTTTGTTGTTTTTCATCTTTGTAATTATTTGTTTGGTCCAAAATATTGTGTGTGTTGTCATGATTTGTCACGACAAGAGTTGGCTTCGTACGACGCTTAAAAGGTCTTTAAATAAATTAATACGTTTTGAAATGTCAATGGGAAAAATGCATTGGGATTCATTTCCTGGGCCACTTGTTGTTCTGAAAGGGGGCGGGACTGCGACGCTCTATAGTGTAAAATGTCTAGAAATAATATCATCATTTATTGTTCTAAAAGGTCAGGGTCTCAACCATTTTTTACGGGTCCATTTGGTTTCATTTTACACTCTCAAGAGTTAAATCATTGTTAAACATTTGCATTACTTAATTAATTTACTAGAAGTCTACACAATTAGAGAATGTAGAAGAATTGTTATTTTGATCAACGTTTGCCTGTTATCTCTCCTAATAGTACCAACATCATGTTATCTCTCCTAATAGTACCAACATCATGTTATCTCTCCTAATAGTACCAACATCATGTTATCTATCCTAATGGTACCAACACCATGTTATCTCTCCTAATGGTACCAACATCATGTTATCTCTCCTAATGGTACCAACATCATGTTATCTCTCCTAATGGTACCAACATGAAACATCATGTTATCTCTCCTAATGGTACCAACATCATGTTATCTCTCCTAATAGTACCAACACCATGTTATCTCTCCTAATGGTACCAACATCATGTTATCTCTCCTAATGGTACCAACATCATGTTATCTCTCCTAATGGTACCAACATCATGTTATCTCTCCTAATGGTACCAACACCATGTTATCTCTCCTAATGGTACCAACACCATGTTATCTCTCCTAATGGTACCAACATCATGTTATCTCTCCTAATGGTACCAACATCATGTTATCTCTCCTAATGGTACCAACACCATGTTCTCTATCGTATCAGAGACTATCTCTCCACCCAACATATTTCATATGTATGGGGAATGTCCCCACCTCACTTGTGACGTGGATACCTCTTTAAGACACACCAGTGCACTGGCACGCACGGGTATATAAGGCCCAGGTGGTGCGTGATTACACTGCTTTTTTGATCTCCACCGAGCAGTCCAAGACGTGGTCTCCTCAACGGAAGTGCAGAGCAAGTTATCAACAATAACTGCATTTTTTAGACTTTTTGAAAAGCAACTACTCACGAGTTCTGGCAGCCGGATTAATCCACTGCTGGAGGCAGGTTAGAGAGCTGGCGTGGATCGCTCCTCTCTGGATTGCTGTCACACAGCTCGTTTGTAGGTATAGCAAACAAAAACAGGGTAACACCAGCCAAAACACCGTTACAGGCGTATTGCTGACATAGTGTTAGTTTACGCGTCCTGTGGTGTAGCCTGTCTGTCGACCTGTGGGCAGGGACACAGACAGGACCATTGGCTCTGTAATCCTGTAAAGCAGCGGAATAATCGCACTATACGTTTGTATCACTGGCTTGGTGTCAGTTAACGCATCCGTGATGCATATTCCGTGGGCTGGAGTGGACCTGCGGTTGGCGCAGCGAAACATCAGCCCCGCTATAGGATCATTGGCTCTGTAATCCTGTAAAGCAGTGGAATAATCGCACTATACGTTTGTATCACTGGCTTGGTGTCAGTTAACGCATCCGTGATGCATATTCCGTGGGCTGGAGTGGACCTGCGGTTGGCGCAGCGAAACATCAGCCCCGCTATAGGCTTATCATTTAACACAGCACACTATACACTAGTGTATAGTATACAGGCGTATTGTCGCTGGGGCGGCTTCCGCGTCTTTGGTGCTGTGTTCTTTTGCTTCGCCTCGTGAGAGACAGAGCTCCCTGGGGTGTATTGCGGCTAAAGCCGTTCACACACCCTGGTGTAGACTGCGTGGTAGAACCCGTACGGACGGGGGAAGCCACGGAGCAAGCTTATCCTCCGAACCGTGGGTCCTGTCAGTCATAGACAGGACGAGCTAATTCCACAACAAACAAAGTTTGGTCTCCAGTGCACGGTGATATATCGTAGGGTAAATTGTTGCCTGGAAAGTCGAGGGAGACTCTCATAAATCCCTGTTCTAGTGGACCAAACAGTGGAAATTGGTATACGTATATACACTATATAATGCAAAACGTTTGGAGCAGAGTGTTTGTCTCCAACTCAAACACTCTGTGTCTCAGTGCAGCTAGGAAATTCAGGTGCAACCTCCTCCAGAGAGAGAGAGAGAGAGACTATAGAACTCA
This sequence comes from Protomyctophum parallelum, assembly GCF_964188405.1. Lineage (NCBI taxonomy): Eukaryota > Metazoa > Chordata > Actinopteri > Myctophiformes > Myctophidae > Protomyctophum > Protomyctophum parallelum. The sequence goes on from NC_139707.1 coordinate 52,450,518, forward strand.
GCTGGCTGTTGTTTAGTTATTTTTCTATTTGGAAAGATCCCCATTAGCTGATGCCATGGCAGTCAGCTAGTCTTTGGGGTCCACATGAAACATGTTACCGAGAAAAAAACAAAAAAAAACAACACATGAATATCAATATGTGACTGAGAGACAGCAGTGTAAATTGCACATAGGGTAAATTGTGCCCTCACTTCTCAAGCACATTACTATACTCCCCGTTTTTTGAGCATGTTTAAGCAATTAAATTTGTATATATTTAATATAACATATTAAAATAATAGTGTATATAGGTATTGAATTAAATGGAAACAGCAGGGGTTTCTCTGGGGCTGCGTGGGGCACATATGCCCACAGAGGATGGCCATGACCAGTGGGTGACCTGTGGGTTCCCTGGTCATGCTGATAGCAGCTCATGAAGATCCTGACTCCTGTATGTTTTTCTTCCTCTTGCCAGTTGAGGCTAGGAGGAATGAAGGAATCCGACGGCCATATAACACACTATACAGGGGTATTGCTGGCGGGGCGCCAGTTTACGCTCCTGTGGTGTAGCCTGTCTGTCGATCTGAGTGCAGTGACACAGACAGGACCAGTGGCCCGGTAATCCTTAAAGGCAGTGGAATACAACGCACTATATGGGTGTATTATTGGCATGGCGTCAATTCACGCATCCATGCTGCATATTCTGTGGGCTGGAGGGGACCTGCGAGTGCGCAGTGAATATAGTTGTGTATATTCGTACGTCTCTAAATGTTTTGATGAATTGAAGATGGTGGGCCCTATTGTAAACAAGTGTAATGCTTTATGGTATCGCCCACTCTCTGTTAACAGTATTTGTATTGAGTTGTACTCGAAATGTACTGTAATTCTGCAAGCTGTTAGTAAATCAGTAAATCAATCAATCAAAACAACAGCCCGGCCAGGCTATAGCATTAAAACGCACTATACAGGCGTATTGTCGCTGGGGCGACTTCCGCATCTGTAGTGCCGTGTTTTTGCCTCGCCTCGTGAGAGAGAGCTCACTTGAGTGTATTGCGGCTAAAGCCGTTCACGCACTCCGGTGTAGACTGCGTGGTAGAACCCGTGCGACGGGGGACGCCACGGAGCAAGCTCATCCTCCGAACCGTGGGTTCTGTCATAGACAGGATGAGCGTATGGCTGCCGTGGCAGTCAGCTTTCCGCGTTCAGGTGTAGTAGCGCACTATACAGTGTATAGGACGTGCTGAGTCTGCCAGGAGCAAGCCCTGAAATCACAGCCATTTGCACACTACTGTATATACGGCGTATTGCTGACCGTGTCAGCTCACGCGTCCGTGATGTAGTTTCGCCAATGTTGGCAACTCGAGTGTGCCGCGGCTGTCGGGCGGAATACTCTGTACGGTGTATCACGGCAAGGCCGTTCACGCACCTATAGGTGTAAACTTGCATGGTATAATCCGGTTACCGGTTCGAAACCACAAAGTAAGCTCCTTCTCATCCCGAGAATGCACTATGGCTATCTAGGCACAGCTAGTCAACACAGGGTTATTCTGTCACTGCTTCAGCACCGGCTTATATGTGGCACTTATGTGACCATTAGGGCCCGGACCTTATTGAGGAGCTGCAGCGACTGGCTTTCAGGCTCCCCAGGCAGTGGCAGCAGGCATGCTATTGATGCCCTTTGGTGAGGTGCCGTCTGTGGCAGCCCCAGGCCAAGCTGCGATAGGAGGACAAGCTCCCCCACGCTGCCTATTGAGCCACCGGCCATGTTTGGCCAAAAGGCCAGTGCTTTGCTACAGCATCCTAAGGAGGCTGTGGAGGTGCACAGGAGGTGCAGGAATGCTCCGGCAAGGCCATGAGTAGCCTGCCTCGGTCACCCCTCAGGCTGTGCAACCCCAGTCAGGTTTGGCAGTTCCAGGGACCTACGGGTCCGGTTACAGGCCAACCGGCAGGGTATGGCTAAAATGTGCTCGGCGGGCTAAGCCCATACCTCAGTCCTGACAGTTAAGGCCCCAGACCCCACCCGCTGTCTCTCGGGACAGCGGTTGTCCTGGAAGACAATTCAGGTGGACCCCTGGGTGGGTTCCACTATGTCTTCGGGAGGGTGGGGTGCTGCTTACAGCACTCCCGGCAAGGAAGGGCTGAGGGTCTTACAGGCCATCCTCCAAGGCGACTGGCTTGCCATGCTCGACCGGGGATGCTTATTCTCAGATCCCGGGTCTGACGCACTGACCGGCTTGTCTTAGATGACAGAACCTTCGAGTCCCGTGTCCTCCCATTCGGCATATGTCTAGCCCCCCGATTGGACATAGTCCTTGGCGGGAGGGCCTTTGCATCCTAAATTGGATAACTGAATGGTGTGTGCTCGCTCAGAGGTGCAGTGCCACAACAACGTGGCCAGGCACCTGCAGCACTTTGGGCACCTAGGCCGGCACCTCAACAAGAGGCCTTGCAGGCGTCAACTCTCACAGTCCGCAGCGCTCCTCGGCATGTGTTAGAGGGCAAAGCAGGGACTCTGTCCCTTGCTCTAGTGAGTCGGGCCACCCTCAGGTTGTGCCTCCGCCCCTTAGGGCTGAGGGCAATCATGGTGCACTTTGTGCCTCCGGCTCTTCTGAACATGCAGCCAGTGCATTATCTGTCATTCACAGTCATGCACTACGTGGGCGTATCGTTGACAGCGTCAGTTTACACGTTCCACGTTGTTCCAGCGAATTCACACTGCTGTTCACACAGCAGAATGTGACGAGACTGTCAGGGGTGAGCAGAACCACCATAAGGTTGTATTACGGCATGGCCGTTTAAACACCTGGGTGTAATTCTGTGTGTTGGAGACCGGTTGAGCTCCCTCCTCATCCAGAGGTAATCGTGTGGCTAGGCCAGGGATCTGGCAACATGGCGGGCCGCTGTCCCACACAAGGGCGACACAATAGTCACCCAGTTGGTCCTCATACCGTTCATCCCTCACACAATAGGCCAGCAGTCCCTCCTCGGGGAGTGGTATTGTCTGCCTTACGGCATGAGCCAATTAAGCCCGTGGAGACTTGGGCTGCAATGGCTTCTCACAGGACAGCATTCTTGCTGTTAGCACTGCAGTGTCAGCCACAAGAATGTCTCTGTCAGTGAGGGGTGCTGCCGCTTCCTACATGGCAATGCTTAGGTGTTGTCGCCATCAATCCCTGCATTTTGCCTACGGCCTGATCAGAGTGTGAGCCAGTCAGTCTATTGATTTTCACCCTTCCCACCCTCCTATAAGCAGGGTGGTGGAGCAGGGTAAATGGGCCTAACTGTCTTAGGCAGATAGTCTCCAAGACTGGACTTCACTCATTGGCTTGTGAAACAATCCAGCAGGCATATAGGTGGGCAGGCAGGCCAGCCCCAACGGGAACATGTGCACATTCCACACAAGGCCTCGCTGCCGCATGGGTTTACGGCGAGATGCCCTCCAATCTGAGTTTTGTGGGACAGCCTCTTGATCGATGCTGTCAGCATTTATCAGGTTCTACCATTATGTGGTATCAGTGTGGCATCCAGCACCCTTCTCACTGGGTGTGTGCTTAGCTCCGCAGCATAAACGCGATGGGAACTATGCACAAAAACGAAGGCCATCCACTTTTTACTTGTAAAACCGTGATGTGACATAAGGATCATTCCGGTTCAGAGAACAGGGCTTCAACAGTCAGCTGACCGAGTGTTCGGCAGGCTGACTTGAGCGGGAGCGCAGGCCCTGCAGACTGCAGTAACCTCGTTACAAAGAAAGGAAGAGCATTTCCTGAAGGGTGCCCTGAGGCCCAGAGGAGCTCAGGTTAGGGACCCAATCAGGCCCATCTGGGGTTAGCTCCGGAGGCTCTACGACCTTTAGTCAGTGAGCGTGACATGCTCAAGACAGCAGTCTTGTCGGTGTCACATCTGCAAGGAGAAATGGGGGAGTTGCGAGCTCTGTCAATCCATAATGAGCTCTGCAGGCCTATGCCGGATGATGGTATAGTCTTGCCCCAAACCGGCCTTTCTCCCCAATGTTTTCAAAAGGGCACGTCTCAATCAGGTGATTGAGCTCTGTCCTACCATCGTCATACAGACAGTAGACATACAGAGACGGAGTCGGTCCTCACTCTGCCCTATTGGAGCATTAGATTCGTATGCCAGGGCCACACAAGGCCCACAGAGTAACGAACCAGCTCTTTGAGTGCTTCAAGTGAGAGTGCATGGATCACAGAGGTTATCCAGCACACAAACAGGTAGGAGTACCAGTGCCGCCTGGAGGGCAGGCACACTCCACCTGGGGACGCTGTGGAAAGGTGCGTCTCTGACAGACCTGCACAGCGGCGACATAGTCTACTCCGTCTAATGTACATTCACCCGGTTATACCGGCTGAACATGCAGCATTCGCTCCCTTCGGGGAGTTGGTCTCGCATGCTACTCAGCGGTGGGTGTCATTGTCACCTTCACCAGTCAAGCCAGCCTTGCGTCTAGTGGGCTGGCTTGGGCGGCCCTTCACCCCTGTGGTCTCTGGCCTTAGCGTCTTGCAGGGCCGGGCTCTGGGTGGCGCCTAGCGCCTGAGCATTTGGCGGCGGATGGCGTCTGGCTGTCCGGCCGTTCCAGGGGTTGTAAATACATTACATTGAACATACATGATGAATCATTCCAAATTCAGTATGTGCTGGGTCGAAGCCCACTGGTGTTGTCTTTGGGGTTCTGGGACTGCTTCGCTTCCTCACGAGGTGTCTTACAGAGTTCCCCATACATATGAAATATGTTGGGTGGAGAGATAGTCTCTGATACGATAGAGAACGTGTGGTTACGTGGTAACCTATGTTCTCTGAGTGAAGAGACTATCTCTCCACCTCGATGTCGCTCAGAAGCGGTGTCGATCAAGTAAACCAGTGTAATCACGCACCACCTGGGCCTTATATACCCGTGCGTGCCAGTGCACTGGTGTGTCTTAAAGAGGTATCCACGTCACAAGTGAGGTGGGGACATTCCCCATACATATGAAATATGTTGGGTGGAGAGATAGTCTCTTCACTCAGAGAACATAGGTTACCACGTAACCACACGTTATCTCTCCTAATGGTACCAACACCATGTTATCTCTCCTAATGGTACCAACATCATGTTATCTCTCCTAATGGTACCAACATCATGTTATCTCTCCTAATGGTACCAACTTAATGTTATCTCTCCTAATGGTACCAACACCATGTTATCTCTCCTAATGGTACCAACATCATGTTATCTCCTAATGGTACCAACATCATGTTATCTCTCCTAATGGTACCAACATCATGTTATCTCTCCTAATGGTACCAACATCATGTTATCTCTCCTAATGGTACCAACACCATGTTATCTCTCCTAATGGTACCGACACCATGTTATCTCTCCTAATGGTACCGACACCATGCTATCTCTCCTAATGGTACCGACATCATGTTATCTATCCTAATGGTACCGACATCATGTTATCTCTCCTAATGGTACCGACATCATGTTATCTCTCCTAATGGTACCAACACCATGTTATCTCTCCTAATGGTACCCACATAATGTTATCTCTCCTAATGGTACCAACACCATGTTATCTCTCCTAATGGTACCAACATCATGTTATCTCTCCTAATGGCACCAACATCATGTTATTTCTCCTAATGGTACCAACATAATGTTATCTCTCCTAATGGTACCAACATCATGTTATCTCTCCTAATGGTACCAACATCATGTTATCTCTCCTAATGGTACCAACACCATGTTATCTCTCCTAATGGTACAGACATCATGTTATCTCTCCTAATGGTACCAACACCATGTTATCTCTCCTAATGGTACCGACATCATGTTATCTCTCCTAATGGTACCAACACCATGTTATCTCTCCTAATGGTACCAACATCATGTTATCTCTCCTAATGGTACCAACATCACGTTATCTCTCCTAATGGTACCAACACCATGTTATCTCTCCTAATGGTACCAACACCATGTTATCTCTCCTAATGGTACCAACATCATGTTATCTCTCCTAATGGTACCAACACCATGTTATCTCTCCTAATGGTACCAACACCATGTTATCTCTCCTAATGGTACCAACATCATGTTCTCTATCGTATCAGAGACTATCTCTCCACCCAACATATTTCATATGTATGGGGAATGTCCCCACCTCACTTGTGACGTGGATACCTCTTTAAGACACACCAGTGCACTGGCACGCACGGGTATATAAGGCCCAGGTGGTGCGTGATTACACTGCTTTTTTGATCTCCACCGAGCAGTCCAAGACGTGGTCTCCTCAACGGAAGTGCAGAGCAAGTTATCAACAATAACTGCATTTTTTAGACTTTTTGAAAAGCAACTACTCACGAGTTCTGGCAGCCGGATTAATCCACTGCTGGAGGCAGGTTAGAGAGCTGGCGTGGATCGCTCCTCTCTGGATTGCTGTCACACAGCTCGTTTGTAGGTATAGCAAACAAAAACAGGGTAACACCAGCCAAAACACCGTTACAGGCGTATTGCTGACATAGTGTTAGTTTACGCGTCCTGTGGTGTAGCCTGTCTGTCGACCTGTGGGCAGGGACACAGACAGGACCATTGGCTCTGTAATCCTGTAAAGCAGCGGAATAATCGCACTATACGTTTGTATCACTGGCTTGGTGTCAGTTAACGCATCCGTGATGCATATTCCGTGGGCTGGAGTGGACCTGCGGTTGGCGCAGCGAAACATCAGCCCCGCTATAGGATCATTGGCTCTGTAATCCTGTAAAGCAGTGGAATAATCGCACTATACGTTTGTATCACTGGCTTGGTGTCAGTTAACGCATCCGTGATGCATATTCCGTGGGCTGGAGTGGACCTGCGTTGGCGCAGCGAAACATCAGCCCCGCTATAGGCTTATCATTTAACACAGCACACTATACAGTATACACAAGTGTATAGTATAAGGCGTATTGTCGCTGGGGCGGCTTCCGCGGCTTGGGTGCTGTGTTCTTTTGCTTCGCCTCGTGAGAGACAGAGCTCCCTGGGGTGTATTGCGGCTAAAGCCGTTCACACACCCTGGTGTAGACTGCGTGGTAGAACCCGTACGGACGGGGGAAGCCACGGAGCAAGCTTATCCTCCGAACCGTGGGTCCTGTCAGTCATAGACAGGACGAGCTAATTCCACAACAAACAAAGTTTGGTCTCCAGTGCACGGTGATATATCGTAGGGTAAATTGTTGCCTGGAAAGTCGAGCGGAGACTCTCATAAATCCCTGTTCTAGTGGACCAAACAGTGGAAATTGGTATACGTATATACACTATATAATGCAAAACGTTTGGAGCAGAGTGTTTGTCTCCAACTCAAACACTCTGTGTCTCAGTGCAGCTAGGAAATTCAGGTGCAACCTCCTCCAGAGAGAGAGAGAGAGAGACTATAGAACTCAGCTGGCTGTTGTTTAGTTATTTTTCTATTTGGAAAGATCCCCATTAGCTGATGCCATGGCAGTCAGCTAGTCTTTTGGGGTCCACATGAAACATGTTACCAAGAGAAAAAAAAAAAAAAAACAACAACACATGAATATCAATATGTGACTGAGAGACAGCAGTGTAAATTGCACATAGGGTAAATTGTGCCCTCACTTCTCAAGCACATTACTATACTCCCCGTTTTTTGAGCATGTTTAAGCAATTAAATTTGTATATATTTAATATAACATATTAAAATAATAGTGTATATAGGTATTGAATTAAATGGAAACAGCAGGGGTTTCTCTGGGGCTGCGTGGGGCACATATGCCCACAGAGGATGGCCATGACCAGTGGGTGACCTGTGGGTTCCCTGGTCATGCTGATAGCAGCTCATGAAGATCCTGACTCCTGTATGTTTTTCTTCCTCTTGCCAGTTGAGGCTAGGAGGAATGAAGGAATCCGACGGCCATATAACACACTATACAGGGGTATTGCTGGCGGGGCGCCAGTTTACGCTCCTGTGGTGTAGCCTGTCTGTCGATCTGAGTGCAGTGACACAGACAGGACCAGTGGCCCGGTAATCCTTAAAGGCAGTGGAATACAACGCACTATATGGGTGTATTATTGGCATGGCGTCAATTCACGCATCCATGCTGCATATTCTGTGGGCTGGAGGGGACCTGCGAGTGCGCAGTGAATATAGTTGTGTATATTCGTACGTCTCTAAATGTTTTGATGAATTGAAGATGGTGGGCCCTATTGTAAACAAGTGTAATGCTTTATGGTATCGCCCACTCTCTGTTAACAGTATTTGTATTGAGTTGTACTCGAAATGTACTGTAATTCTGCAAGCTGTTAGTAAATCAGTAAATCAATCAATCAAAACAACAGCCCGGCCAGGCTATAGCATTAAAACGCACTATACAGGCGTATTGTCGCTGGGGCGACTTCCGCATCTGTAGTGCCGTGTTTTTGCCTCGCCTCGTGAGAGAGAGCTCACTTGAGTGTATTGCGGCTAAAGCCGTTCACGCACTCCGGTGTAGACTGCGTGGTAGAACCCGTGCGACGGGGGACGCCACGGAGCAAGCTCATCCTCCGAACCGTGGGTTCTGTCATAGACAGGATGAGCGTATGGCTGCCGTGGCAGTCAGCTTTCCGCGTTCAGGTGTAGTAGCGCACTATACAGTGTATAGGACGTGCTGAGTCTGCCAGGAGCAAGCCCTGAAATCACAGCCATCTGCACACTACTGTATATACGGCGTATTGCTGACCGTGTCAGCTCACGCGTCCGTGATGTAGTTTCGCCAATGTTGGCAACTCGAGTGTGCCGCGGCTGTCGGGCGGAATACTCTGTACGGTGTATCACGGCAAGGCCGTTCACGCACCTATAGGTGTAAACTTGCATGGTATAATCCGGTTACCGGTTCGAAACCACAAAGTAAGCTCCTTCTCATCCCGAGAATGCACTATGGCTATCTAGGCACAGCTAGTCAACACAGGGTTATTCTGTCACTGCTTCAGCACCGGCTTATATGTGGCACTTATGTGACCATTAGGGCCCGGACCTTATTGAGGAGCTGCAGCGACTGGCTTTCAGGCTCCCCAGGCAGTGGCAGCAGGCATGCTATTGATGCCCTTTGGTGAGGTGCCGTCTGTGGCAGCCCCAGGCCAAGCTGCGATAGGAGGACAAGCTCCCCCACGCTGCCTATTGAGCCACCGGCCATGTTTGGCCAAAAGGCCAGTGCTTTGCTACAGCATCCTAAGGAGGCTGTGGAGGTGCACAGGAGGTGCAGGAATGCTCCGGCAAGGCCATGAGTAGCCTGCCTCGGTCACCCCTCAGGCTGTGCAACCCCAGTCAGGTTTGGCAGTTCCAGGGACCTACGGGTCCGGTTACAGGCCAACCGGCAGGGTATGGCTACAATGTGCTCGGCGGGCTAAGCCCATACCTCAGTCCTGACAGTTAAGGCCCCAGACCCCACCCGCTGTCTCTCGGGACAGCGGTTGTCCTGGAAGACAATTCAGGTGGACCCCTGGGTGGGTTCCACTATGTCTTCGGGAGGGTGGGGTGCTGCTTACAGCACTCCCGGCAAGGAAGGGCTGAGGGTCTTACAGGCCATCCTCCAAGGCGACTGGCTTGCCATGCTCGACCGGGGATGCTTATTCTCAGATCCCGGGTCTGACGCACTGACCGGCTTGTCTTAGATGACAGAACCTTCGAGTCCCGTGTCCTCCCATTCGGCATATGTCTAGCCCCCCGATTGGACATAGTCCTTGGCGGGAGGGCCTTTGCATCCTAAATTGGATAACTGAATGGTGTGTGCTCGCTCAGAGGTGCAGTGCCACAAAAACGTGGCCAGGCACCTGCAGCACTTTGGGCACCTGGGCCGGCACCTCAACAAGAGGCCTTGCAGGCGTCGGCTCTCACAGTCCGCGGCGCTCCTCGGCATGTGTTAGAGGGCAAAGCAGGGACTCTGTCCCTTGCTCTGGTGAGTCGGGCCACCCTCAGGTTGTGCCTCCGCCCCTTAGGGCTGAGGGCAATCGTGGTGCACTTTGTGCCTCCGGCTCTTCTGAACATGCAGCCAGTGCATTATCTGTCATTCACAGTCATGCACTACGTGGGCGTATCGTTGACGGCGTCAGTTTACACGTTCCACGTTGTTCCAGCGAATTCACACTGCTGTTCACACAGCAGAATGTGGCGAGACTGTCGGGGGTGAGCAGAACCACCATAAGGTTGTATTACGGCATGGCCGTTTAAACACCTGGGTGTAATTCTGTGTGTTGGAGACCGGTTGAGCTCCCTCCTCATCCAGAGGTAATCGTGTGGCTAGGCCAGGGATCTGGCAACATGGCGGGCCGCTGTCCCACACAAGGGCGACACAATAGTCACCCAGTTGGTCCTCATACCGTTCATCCCTCACACAATAGGCCAGCAGTCCCTCCTCGGGGAGTGGTATTGTCTGCCTTACGGCATGAGCCAATTAAGCCTGTGGAGACTTGGGCTGCAATGGCTTCTCACAGGACAGCATTCTTGCTGTTAGCACTGCAGTGTCAGCCACAAGAATGTCTCTGTCAGTGAGGGGTGCTGCCGCTTCCTACATGGCAATGCTTAGGTGTTGTCGCCATCAATCCCTGCATTTTGCCTACGGCCTGATCAGAGTGTGAGCCAGTCAGTCTATTGATTTTCACCCTTCCCACCCTCCTATAAGCAGGGTGGTGGAGCAGGGTAAATGGGCCTAACTGTCTTAGGCAGATAGTCTCCAAGACTGGACTTCACTCATTGGCTTGTGAAACAATCCAGCAGGCATATAGGTGGGCAGGCAGGCCAGCCCCAACGGGAACATGTGCACATTCCACACAAGGCCTCGCTGCCGCATGGGTTTACGGCGAGATGCCCTCCAATCTGAGTTTTGTGGGACAGCCTCTTGATCGATGCTGTCAGCATTTATCAGGTTCTACCATTATGTGGTATCAGTGTGGCATCCAGCACCCTTCTCACTGGGTGTGTGCTTAGCTCCGCAGCATAAACGCGATGGGAACTATGCACAAAAACGAAGGCCATCCACTTTTTACTTGTAAAACCGTGATGTGACATAAGGATCATTCCGGTTCAGAGAACAGGGCTTCAACAGTCAGCTGACCGAGTGTTCGGCAGGCTGACTTGAGCGGGAGCGCAGGCCCTGCAGACTGCAGTAACCTCGTTACAAAGAAAGGAAGAGCATTTCCTGAAGGGTGCCCTGAGGCCCAGAGGAGCTCAGGTTAGGGACCCAATCAGGCCCATCTGGGGTTAGCTCCGGAGGCTCTACGACCTTTAGTCAGTGAGCGTGACATGCTCAAGACAGCAGTCTTGTCGGTGTCACATCTGCAAGGAGAAATGGGGGAGTTGCGAGCTCTGTCAATCCATAATGAGCTCTGCAGGCCTATGCCGGATGATGGTATAGTCTTGCCCCAAACCGGCCTTTCTCCCCAATGTTTTCAAAAGGGCACGTCTCAATCAGGTGATTGAGCTCTGTCCTACCATCGTCATACAGACAGTAGACATACAGAGACGGAGTCGGTCCTCACTCTGCCCTATTGGAGCATTAGATTCGTATGCCAGGGCCACACAAGGCCCACAGAGTAACGAACCAGCTCTTTGAGTGCTTCAAGTGAGAGTGCATGGATCACAGAGGTTATCCAGCACACAAACAGGTAGGAGTACCAGTGCCGCCTGGAGGGCAGGCACACTCCACCTGGGGACGCTGTGGAAAGGTGCGTCTCTGACAGACCTGCACAGCGGCGACATAGTCTACTCCGTCTAATGTACATTCACCCGGTTATACCGGCTGAACATGCAGCATTCGCTCCCTTCGGGGAGTTGGTCTCGCATGCTACTCAGCGGTGGGTGTCATTATCACCTTCACCAGTCAAGCCAGCCTTGCGTCTAGTGGGCTGGCTTGGGCGGCCCTTCACCCCTGTGGTCTCTGGCCTTAGCGTCTTGCAGGGCCGGGCTCTGGGTGGCGCCTAGCGCCTGAGCATTTGGCGGCGGATGGCGTCTGGCTGTCCGGCCGTTCCAGGGGTTGTAAATACATTACATTGAACATACATGATGAATCATTCCAAATTCAGTATGTGCTGGGTCGAAGCCCACTGGTGTTGTCTTTGGGGTTCTGGGACTGCTTCGCTTCCTCACGAGGTGTCTTACAGAGTTCCCCATACATATGAAATATGTTGGGTGGAGAGATAGTCTCTGATACGATAGAGAACGTGTGGTTACGTGGTAACCTATGTTCTCTGAGTGAAGAGACTATCTCTCCACCTCGATGTCGCTCAGAAGCGGTGTCGATCAAGTAAACCAGTGTAATCACGCACCACCTGGGCCTTATATACCCGTGCGTGCCAGTGCACTGGTGTGTCTTAAAGAGGTATCCACGTCACAAGTGAGGTGGGGACATTCCCCATACATATGAAATATGTTGGGTGGAGAGATAGTCTCTTCACTCAGAGAACATAGGTTACCACGTAACCACACGTTATCTCTCCTAATGGTACCAACATCATGTTATCTCTCCTAATGGTAGCAACATCATGTTATCTCTCCTAATGGTACCAACATCATGTTATCTCTCCTAATGGTAGCAACATCATGTTATCTCTCCTAATGGTACCAACATCATGTTATCTCTCCTAATGGTACCAACATCATGTTATCTCTCCTAATGGTACCAACATCATGTTATCTCTCCTAATGGTACCAACATCATGTTATCTCTCCTAATGGTACCAACATCATGTTATCTCTCCTAATGGTACCAACATCATGTTATCTCTCCTAATGGTACCAACATCATGTTATCTCTCCTAATGGTACCAACATCATGTTATCTCTCCTAATGGTACCAACATCATGTTGTCTCTCCTAATGGTACCAACATCATGTTATCTCTCCTAATGGTACCAACATCATGTTATCTCTCCTAATGGTACCAACATCATGTTATCTCTCCTAATGGTACCAACATCATGTTCTCTCTCCTAATGGTACCAACATCATGTTCTCTCTCCTAATGGTACCAACACCATGTTATCTCTCCTAATGGTACCAACATCATGTTATCTCTCCTAATGGTACCAACATCATGTTATCTCTCCTAATGGTACCAACACCATGTTATCTCTCCTAATGGTACCAACACCATGCTATCTCTCCTAATGGTACCAACATCATGTTATCTCTCCTAATGGTACCAACACCATGTTATCTCTCCTAATGGTACCAACATCATGTTATCTCTCCTAATGGTACCAACATCATGTTATCTCTCCTAATGGTACCAACATCATGTTATCTCTCCTAATGGTACCAACATCATGTTATCTCTCCTAATGGTACCAACATCATGTTATCTCTACTAATGGTACCAACATCATGTTATCTCTCCTAATGGTACCAACATCATGTTATCTCTCCTAATGGTACCAACATCATGTTATCTCTCCTAATGGTACCAACATCATGTTATCTCTCCTAATGGTACCAACATCATGTTATCTCTCCTAATGGTACCAACACCATGTTATCTCTCCTAATGGTACCAACACCATGTTATCTCTCCTAATGGTACCAACATCATGTTATCTCTCCTAATGGTACCAACATCATGTTATCTCTCCTAATGGTACCAACACCATGTTATCTCTCCTAATGGTACCAACACCATGTTATCTCTCCTAATGGTACCAACATCATGTTATCTCTCCTAATGGTACCAACATCATGTTATCTCTCCTAATGGTACCAACTTAATGTTATCTCTCCTAATGGTACCAACACCATGTTATCTCTCCTAATGGTACCAACATCATGTTATCTCCTAATGGTACCAACATCATGTTATCTCTCCTAATGGTACCAACATCATGTTATCTCTCCTAATGGTACCAACATCATGTTATCTCTCCTAATGGTACCAACACCATGTTATCTCTCCTAATGGTACCGACACCATGTTATCTCTCCTAATGGTACCGACACCATGCTATCTCTCCTAATGGTACCGACATCATGTTATCTCTCCTAATGGTACCGACATCATGTTATCTCTCCTAATGGTACCGACATCATGTTATCTCTCCTAATGGTACCAACACCATGTTATCTCTCCTAATGGTACCAACATAATGTTATCTCTCCTAATGGTACCAACACCATGTTATCTCTCCTAATGGTACCAACATCATGTTATCTCTCCTAATGGCACCAACATCATGTTATCTCTCCTAATGGTACCAACATAATGTTATCTCTCCTAATGGTACCAACATCATGTTATCTCTCCTAATGGTACCAACATCATGTTATCTCTCCTAATGGTACCAACATCATGTTGTCTCTCCTAATGGTACCAACATCATGTTATCTCTCCTAATGGTACCAACATCATGTTATCTCTCCTAATGGTACCAACATCATGTTATCTCTCCTAATGGTACCAACATCATGTTCTCTCTCCTAATGGTACCAACATCATGTTCTCTCTCCTAATGGTACCAACACCATGTTATCTCTCCTAATGGTACCAACATCATGTTATCTCTCCTAATGGTACCAACATCATGTTATCTCTCCTAATGGTACCAACACCATGTTATCTCTCCTAATGGTACCAACACCATGCTATCTCTCCTAATGGTACCAACATCATGTTATCTCTCCTAATGGTACCAACACCATGTTATCTCTCCTAATGGTACCAACATCATGTTATCTCTCCTAATGGTACCAACATCATGTTATCTCTCCTAATGGTACCAACATCATGTTATCTCTCCTAATGGTACCAACATCATGTTATCTCTCCTAATGGTACCAACATCATGTTATCTCTACTAATGGTACCAACATCATGTTATCTCTCCTAATGGTAGCAACATCATGCTATCTCTCCTAATGGTACCAACATCATGTTATCTCTCCTAATGGTACCAACACCATGTTATCTCTCCTAATGGTACCAACATCATGTTATCTCTCCTAATGGCACCAACATCATGTTATCTCTCCTAATGGTACCAACATAATGTTATCTCTCCTAATGGTACCAACATCATGTTATCTCTCCTAATGGTACCAACATCATGTTATCTCTCCTAATGGTACCAACATCATGTTGTCTCTCCTAATGGTACCAACATCATGTTATCTCTCCTAATGGTACCAACATCATGTTATCTCTCCTAATGGTACCAACATCATGTTATCTCTCCTAATGGTACCAACATCATGTTCTCTCTCCTAATGGTACCAACATCATGTTCTCTCTCCTAATGGTACCAACACCATGTTATCTCTCCTAATGGTACCAACATCATGTTATCTCTCCTAATGGTACCAACATCATGTTATCTCTCCTAATGGTACCAACACCATGTTATCTCTCCTAATGGTACCAACACCATGCTATCTCTCCTAATGGTACCAACATCATGTTATCTCTCCTAATGGTACCAACACCATGTTATCTCTCCTAATGGTACCAACATCATGTTATCTCTCCTAATGGTACCAACATCATGTTATCTCTCCTAATGGTACCAACATCATGTTATCTCTCCTAATGGTACCAACATCATGTTATCTCTCCTAATGGTACCAACATCATGTTATCTCTACTAATGGTACCAACATCATGTTATCTCTCCTAATGGTAGCAACATCATGCTATCTCTCCTAATGGTACCAACATCATGTTATCTCTCCTAATGGTACCAACATCATGTTATCTCTCCTAATGGTACCAACATCATCTTATCTCTCCTAATGGTACCAACATCATGTTATCTCTCCTAATGGTACCAACATCATGTTATCTCTCCTAATGGTACCAACATCATGTTATCTCTCCTAATGGTACCAACATCATGTTATCTCTCCTAATGGTACCAACATCATGTTGTCTCTCCTAATGGTACCAACATCATGTTATCTCTCCTAATGGTACCAACATCATGTTATCTCTCCTAATGGTACCAACATCATGTTATCTCTCCTAATGGTACCAACATCATGTTCTCTCTCCTAATGGTACCAACATCATGTTCTCTCTCCTAATGGTACCAACATCATGTTATCTCTCCTAATGGTACCAACACCATGTTATCTCTCCTAGAGTTTTAACTAGAACTAAGATGAGAGAACATATTACTCCAGTTTTGGCATTACTGCACTGGCTTCCGGTTGTTTTTAGGATTTTACTTGTCTATAAAGCTCTCAATGGTCTCGCACCTTCCTACCTACATGACTGCCTGCCTAAATATGTCCCAAACCGCCCCCCTAAGGTCTTCCACTGCTGGCCTGTTCGCTTTGCCTAAAAAAATGGCAACTAAAAAATACGGGGAAGCAGCTTTTTGCTTATACGGGCCGTCGGCATGGAACAAGCTCCCACTGTACCTTCGACAGGCAGCCTCTGTAGACATCTTTAAAGCTCAGCTCAAGAACCACTTCTACAACATTGCTTTGAATTGATCATTTATGTTTTATTATTCATGTCCTCACTGTAGGCTATTGCATTACTGCTTGTTTTTTAATGTTGTTGCCTTGCTTTTCTTTTATTCTCCATTGTTCTGTAAAGCACTTTGAGCTGCATTTCATGTCATGAAAGGTGCTATACAAATAAAGTTTTATTATTATTAATATTACTAATGGTACCAACATCATGTTATCTCTCTTAATGGTACCATCACCATGTTATCTCTCCTAATGGTACCAACATCATGTTATCTCTCCTAATGGTACCAACATCATGTTATCTCTCCTAATGGTACCAACACCATGTTATCTCTCCTAATGGTACCAACACCATGTTATCTCTCCTAATGGTACCAACATCATGTTATCTCTCCTAATGGTACCAACATCATGTTATCTCTCCTAATGGTACCAACACCATGTTATCTCTCCTAATGGTACCAACATCATGTTATCTCTCCTAATGGTACCAACACCATGTTATCTCTCCTAATGGTACCAACATCAATACAGCATGGAATTGTGTTCCGTGGCTCAGATGGGTCTGAGAGGCTATATGTCATCAAATGGTGGTCCGTGGCTGAAATGGGTCTGAGAGGCTAAATGTCATCAAATGGTGGTCCGTGGCTCAGATGGGTCTGAGAGGCTAAATGTCATCAAATTGTGGTCCGTGGCTCAGATGGGTCTGAGAGGCTAAATGTCATCAGATGGTGGTCCGTGGCTCAGATGGGTCTGAGAGGCTAAATGTCATCAAATGGTGGTCCGTGGCTCAGATGGGTCTGAGAGGCTAAATGTCATCAAACGGTGGTCCGTGGCTCAAATGGGTCTGAGAGGCTAAATGTCATCAAATGGTGGTCCGTGGCTCAAATGGGTCTGAGAGGCTAAATGTCATCAGATGGTGGTCCGTGGCTCAGATGGGTCTGAGAGGCTAAATGTCATCAAATGGTGGTCCGTGGCTCAGATGGGTCTGAGAGGCTAAATGTCATCAAATGGTGGTCCGAGGGGCACGGTGGCACAGTTGGTAGTGCTGTCGCCTTTGCAGCTAGAAGGTCCTGGGTTCGATTCCCGCTGGGGACGCTGTGGGCACTGGCGGCGTGTTTCCTCCTCCGCGTCATCAGTGCCCATACCCGAGGCGGGGGTTGGCGATAGGGCCTTTCTGTGTGTAGTTTGCATGTTCTCCCCGTGTCCCCTAGGGTAGATACCCTCACAAAAACATGCCGTAATCCTGGTCTCTAAAACTACCTCCCCCTGGCCAGCCGGGGCGCCTGATGGAGGGGAAAGGAACTGGTCGGAATAACGTGTTCCTTCCACGCGCTACGTCCGGCCGGGGAAATTCCCCTCTGTCAGGTCAAAAGAAGCAGCTTGGACTCCTCATGCATTGAAGGAGGCATGAGGTCAGTCCGCTGCCCCCCCAGGTTTGCAGAGGAAGTGTAGCGCCCAGGATTACATTAGATAATTGGCACTGGGTGAAAAAGAAAACTGGGTTACAAAATCGTGGGATAAAAATTAAAAAAAAAAAAAAAAATCAAATGGTGGTCCGTGGCTGAAATGGGTCTGAGAGGCTAAATGTCATCAAATGGTGGTCCGTGGCTCAGATGGGTCTGAGAGGCTAAATGTCATCAAATGGTGGTCCGTGGCTCAGATGGGTCTGAGAGGCTAAATGTCATCAGATGGTGGTCCGTGGCTCAGATGGGTCTGAGAGGCTAAATGTCATCAAATGGTGGTCCGTGGCTGAAATGGGTCTGAGAGGCTAGATGTCATCAAATGGTGGTCCGTGGCTGAAATGGGTCTGAGAGGCTAAATGTCATCAAATGGTGGTCCGTGGCTCAGATGGGTCTGAGAGGCTAAATGTCATCAGATGGTGGTCCGTGGCTCAGATGGGTCTGAGAGGCTAAATGTCATCAAATGGTGGTTCCGTGGCTCAGATGGCGAATAAATAAAGAATGGACCTTGAATGATGTGAAATGGTTTGAAAACCCACTGTTGATTATAGTGTTGTGTAAAAGGCATATAAATAATAATAACAAGTAAGACGCGCAAACGCGTGAAGCGAACGCAGCTTGTGTGTGTGTGGTTGTGTGTGCGTGTGTGTGTGTGTGTGTGTGTGTGTGTGTGTGTGTGTGTGTGTGCGTGTGCGCGTGTGCGTGTGCGTGTGTGTGTGTGTGTGTGTGTGTGTGTGTGTGTGTGTGTGTGTGCTACAGCTGCGCCCTGTGTGTGTGTGTGCTACAGCTGCGCCCTCTGGTGGCGGGCGGGTGGTGTAACAGTGGGACAGACACACACACAGACACACAGACACACACACAGACATTCAGCCCTTGCTGTCATAGTAAGTGGCTCACTGCGTTCGCAATAATAATAATAATAATAATAATAAATACTTCTTACACCACTGTAAAAGCTGTTACACAATTAAAACAATAATAAAGACAAAGCATCTTTTTTTAGAACAAATATTCAATTTAATTTCTTTGATTAAACATAATATTTCTTTCTGTATCTCTTTTACAACAGAGGATCTCAAAGTGAGGTCTTTTCATTTACTAAATGCACCGAGGTGTTCAAAACAACATGCATCAAAATATCATCTAATAATAATAATAATAATAATAATAGCTAAAATTTATATAGCGCTTTTCTAAATACCCAAAGCGCTTTACATAGGAACACTAGGAACAGACTTTAATAAGAAAAAAACAAAGCCAAACATAACAGATACAACAACAGCACAGGGTTAAAAAGATAAAAGGATAAACGAGGCCTCAGCTGGGGTCGGGTGTTGTGACGCGTAGTGAGCTTGTAGATCTGCTATTTTCAGCATGCAAAATCTGCCATTACGACGAAAGCAAGACCCGCCAAAATGCATGTTTGTTGACTGAATCAGCTGTAGATTTAGTCGACTAAAATCATATGATACTTAGTCACCTAAAACTAGACTATCACTAAAACATTTCTTTTTCAAAAGACTAAAACTAAAATTCAAAATAAATTGAATGTCTAAATCAGCACTGACTTACGAATACACATGTACACACGCGTGCGCGCACGCACACGCACGCACCACTGAATGGACGCTGTTACAGTGAGGTACCAACTATACCCATTATGCTACAGTACTACATGTAGCTCCTCCTCCTCTATGTGACTGTGATGATATTACAGGTTATGCAGAGGAAGGCGGACAGTGTTTTCTCCTGTGTGTGACAGTCTGTGTGTGTGCGCGCGCGCGTGCCTGTGTGTGCGTGCGTGTCGTGGTGTGAGTGGGTGATTGTGACAGGGGGGAGGACCAGGAAAAGACGCAGCCTCGCCGGATTGGTGCACAGAGGAAGAGGCCAAGTTTAAAGGGCTGTCAGAGAGGCGGCGACAGCGAACCCGTGCCTTCCTGGCTCCCAACCCGTCCGATCCGCTGTTAGCTCTATAGCCATTTGTACATTGTGCAGCCTGAACAGAGAGGTAGCTAAATGTAACCTGTGCCGCTTGATTCAGAATGTAACTGACAGATCACAGCCCGACTTGAACACGGCCTCCTGCCAAGTTCTACTTCGCTAGGCGAGGGTTCTCAGCTAACGATAAGGGAGGGGGGGGCTGATCTTTTGTTTTCCCGTTTATATATTGTTTTCTGACAGGGAGGTTAGCGCTTGTGTTTTGTTTGGGGTTCATTTGAGGCAAGTATTCACTTTTCCGTTCTAGTTTGTTTTAATCAGACCAGTGTGTGTCCAGTGGAAACCTCGTATGAATCTGATCTCAGGTCAGAATGGGTTAATCAGACCAGTGTGTGTCCAGTGGAAACCTCGTATGAATCTGATCTCAGGTCAGAATGGGTTAATCAGACCAGTGTGTGTCCAGTGGAAACCTCGTATGAATCTGATCTCAGGTCAGAATGGGTTAATCAGACCAGTGTGTGTCCAGTGGAAACCTCGTATGAATCTGATCTCAGGTCAGAATGGGTTAATCAGACCAGTGTGTGTCCAGTGGAAACCTCGTATGAATCTGATCTCAGGTCAGAATGGGTTAATCAGACCAGTGTGTGTCCAGTGGAAACCTCGTATGAATCTGATCTCAGGTCAGAATGGGTTAATCAGACCAGTGTGTGTCCAGTGGAAACCTCGTATGAATCTGATCTCAGGTCAGAATGGGTTAATCAGACCAGTGTGTGTCCAGTGGAAACCTCGTATGAATCTGATCTCAGGTCAGAATGGGTTAATCAGACCAGTGTGTGTCCAGTGGAAACCTCGTATGAATCTGATCTCAGGTCAGAATGGGTTATTGTTCAGTCCTCCGCCCCTTGGAGATTTTGTACCCGAAATGGCCTGAAGTGAAGAACACAAATAAAAAGAAAATATCGAAAAGTTTGGACGGCGGTTTTCTTGGGAGCTGGGAAGGTCGGTTTTCCATGTCTCGGTTCCCCCTAGGCCGAGACATCACACTGAAACCCCCCCCCCCCCCCACTCAGAACCCAACATAGAGAGGTTCACTCACAGAGACACTGAACCCCCCCCCCCCCCCACTCAGAACCCAACATAGAGAGGTTCTCTCACAGAGACACTGAACCCCCCCACACCCTGAACCCAACATAGAGTGGTCCAGTGAAGGTGGACTGGAAGGTGTGCAGGTGTGTGAGTGAGTCAGAGGACACTGTGTAGAAGGACACAGTGCCAGCAGCATGGTCTAGATAAACTGCTACTCGGTTGGAGTAGGAGGAGCCTCTGACAGGGAGGACAGTCTCCTTCTTATTGTGCCACACAGCGTAGTGTTTAGCATTACCATTACAGACCAGACTCCATGAAAGGTCATTGAATCCAAACAGACTGTCATCACCCCGTTTGCTGATATGTCTGTGCGTCACTGCTGCCCTAACCCATCCACTACACTGTACCTCACTGTAACAGCGTCCACTCAATGGTTCCTTACACATCACCTGACACCGGTTCATAAATCTGTCTGCATGAGGAGGATAGTTCTGATCCCGTCCCACCCGTCCCACCTTCCTGTTGTTCTCAGACAGAGAGAGGGTTCTGTATGCTGTGTTTGGATCCAGAGTGAGTTCACACACATCTGATGAGAACAACACAATACAGCACCAGTTTACAATCACACATCATAATAATAATAATAATAACGATGTTGACACTGTATGTGTGTGTGTGTGTGTGTGTGTGTGTGTGTGTGTGTGTGTGTGTGTGTGTCTGTGTGTGTGTGTGTGTGTGTGTGTGTGTGTGTGCGCGTGCGTGCGTGCGGTGCCTGACCACCGTTTGCTCCGTCAAGTCCTCTACGTCCGACTGCACGATGCAAAGCGTGCCCCTGGTGGACAAAAGAGGCGCTACAAGGACTGTGTACTGCGTCTGTGTGTGTGTGTGTGTGTGTGTGTGTGTGTGTGTGTGTGTGTGTGTGTGTGTGTGTGTGTGTGTGTGTGTGTGTGTGTGTGTGTGTGTGTGTGTCTGTGTGTGTGTGTGTGTGTGTGTGTCTGTGTGCGTGCATGCGTGTGTGCGTGCACGTGTGTATCATTTTAGTCGACTACTGCTGATTTGCCTCTAAGGCGTCATAATGCCTGAATTTGGTTGCGTGCACGTGTTGTGTGTGTGTGTGTGTTGTGTGTGCATGGTGTGTATATGCGTGCGTGCGCATGTGTGTGTATGCGCACACGTCTGTATCATTTTAGTCGACTAAATCTACTGCTGATTTGCCTCTAAGGCGTCATAATGCATGATTTTGGTTGTGTGCATGTGTTGTGTGTGTGTTGTGTGTGTGTTGTGTGTGCAGTGTGTGCAGTGTGCACGTGACTATGTGTGTATGTGTGTGTGCGTATGCATGTGTGCGTGTGCGAGCGAGCGTCTGTGTGTGTGTTCTTGTGTGTGTGTGTGTGTGTGTGCGTGCGTGCGTGCGTGCATGCGTCCGTGCGTACGTACACATGTGTGCGTGCGCGTGCATGCGTCTGTGCATGTGTGTGTGCGTGCGTGCATGCGTCCGTGCATACGTATGTGTGTGTGCGCGTGCACATGTCTGTGCGCGTGTGTATCATTTTAGTCAACTAAATCTACAGTAATTTGCCTCCAAGGCGTCATAATGCCCGATTTTAGTACGCGCGCATGTTGTGTGCGTACGTGCGTGCGTACGTCCGTGTCTTTTGAATAAAATGTTCATAAAATAGTCATAATTTAGTCACCTGAATGTCTTAGTGTTAGTTTAGTTTTAGTTAACTGAATATCATATGGTTTTGGTCGACTACATCTAGCTAGTTGACTAAAAGCTCTATGAGCTTGTAGATCTGCTATTTTGGAAAAATCGTGTGAAAATCTTTGAATATTCGTTCACAGCAAAATAAATTACTCATACCCTATATCTTTGCTTCTGGTATAGAATTATATTAAGGTTTTTCATGAAACTGTTAGAAAACATTTGTAGAATCTGGTCTCAGATCTCAATTGGTTAACCCATTAAGACCTGGAACACATCTGTGTCACCTTAACTTTTAACCACATTAGCTGTTGAGAAATAGCAGATCTAGAAGCTCGTAGCGCGGCACTCTGATCTACAAGCTCATAGCACGGCACAGAGTGCCGCGCTACGAGCTTGTAGATCTTCTATTTTTTTTGTTTTGTCGTGAAAACAAAATAAAACGAAATATTCTTTCACAGTAAACGTTTTTAACTCTAATATTTGCTTCTGGGGGTCCGTGTAATTTCCGTGTATTTTCAGATGGGGGTCGACGGCCAATTTCTGATAATTTGTGGGGTCCTTTTATATTCTATGTTTTATAACATCCTGCATTGTTCTTAAAGACGTAGTGAAATGAAAAGTATGTTTTTGTTCACACTTTTAGAGAATATTTGTGGTCTTATGGGGCATAGGCCTACCTATAACAATGGTTGTTTTTTGCTATTTTCTTTCTTCGGGTGCAAATCTTTTATACATCTTCTTTCACAGTGACAGTTTTTAACTCAAATCTTTGCTTCTGGGGGTCCATGGAACAACTTATTTTCAGATGGGGGCTGACGGCCAATTACATACCGGTACATTTTATATTTATATATTCCATGTTTTATAATATCCTGACCTACATTGTTCTTAGAGACCTACAGTAGTGAAATGAAAAATACCTTTTTACGGTCCCTGGAACAACATATTCTCAGATTTTTTACTTATTTTTATAGGGCTAATTTGCCCTATAGTGACTGCTGTCTGTCTGTCAGACCGGCATGTAGTCGGGGGGGGGGGGGGGGGGGGGGGGGATTTCACCCAGATTGGACTCGGTTCAGCGGCAGCATTCTGCTTCCCCCCCCCCCCCCCCCCGCACGCACGCACGCACACACGCACGCACGCACGCACGCACGCACGCACGCACGCACGCACGCACGCACGCACGCACACACACACACACACACACACACACACACACACACACACACACACACACACACACACACACACACACACACACACACACACACACACACCGACAGTCAATTGACTCAAAGGAGCCCCATAACAAAACAATTTCAATAGGCTATACTGCAGGCATTACTACACTAAACAACGTTGGATTTGTACAGTACAGAATGCAGATAAGTGTAGCCTATGTTCTTATTATAATTGTGAGTTTGTTTTTTAACATGCAGCATGAGTCCGCGAGAGCCGATCTACAAGCTCACAACGCGTTGAACTTCAAGTAGAAGGCTGCCGAGTGAGCATGCTCCAAATATCCTAATAAATAAATAAATAAAAAGGTGTCGTCCTTGCGGGGGCAGTTTCTGTATGGGACTATAGGCTAACTTGCCTCTAGAATGCATGCATTTAGGCATACAAGTGCATACAAGTGATACTTGTTGGGGGACACATGCCTACATATTTTAATCTGAGATTTGGGAACTATTTATTGATTCAGCATGAAGACTAAAGCTTTCTGAATACATTTACACCAGCGTATGCTTTCTACACTACCTTGAGAGGTGGCGCAGAAATTTGCGGAGATTCCGACCAAACAACGTCACCGTCAAGTTCACAGAGATGGCCATGAATTCCCACGTAACGTGGGAATCTTCGTAAATGCCTGTCCGCTCACGCAACGCTCACGTAACATCAATTATCAATTATCAATCAATCAATTATGAGCGTAAACGCTGTTGTGAATGAGGACCATAGTGCGGCACAGAGTGCTGCGCTACGAGCTTGTATATCTGCTATTTATTTATTTTATCGTGAAAACGTATGCAAATCCTTTTAAACTCAAATATTGGCTTCTGGGGGTCCGTGTAACAACATATTTTCAGATGGGGGTCGACGGCCAATTTCTGATACTGTTGTAAGGAGATGTATAGAGTCAGTAAAACACTGTTGCAAGGAGATGTATAGAGTCAGTAAAACACTGTTGTAAGGAGATGTATAGAGTCAGTAAAACACTGTTGTAAGGAGATGTATAGAGTCAGTAAAACACTGTTGTAAGGAGATGTATAGAGTGAGTAAAACACTGTTGTAAGGGGATGTATAGAGTCAGTAAAACACTGTTGTAAGGAGATGTATAGAGTCAGTAAAACACTGTTGTAAGGGGATGTATAGAGTCAGTAAAACACTGTTGTAAGGAGATGTATAGAGGCAGTAAAACACTGTTGTAAGGAGATGTATAGTCAGTAAAACACTGTTGCAAGGAGATGTATAGAGCAGTAAAACACTGTTGTAAGGAGATGTATAGAGTCAGTAAAACACTGTTGTAAGGAGATGTATAGAGTCAGTAAACCACTGTTGTAAGGAGATGTATAGAGTCAGTAAAACACTGTTGTAAGGGGATGTATAGAGTCAGTAAAACACTGTTGCAAGGAGATGTATAGAGTCAGTAAAACACTGTTGTAAGGAGATGTATAGAGTCAGTAAAACACTGTTGTAAGGAGATGTATAGAGTCAGTAAAACACTGTTGTAAGGAGATGTATAGAGTCAGTAAAACACTGTTGTAAGGAGATGTATAGTCAGTAAAACACTGTTGTAAGGAGATGTATAGAGCAGTAAAACACTGTTGTAAGGAGATGTATAGAGTCAGTAAAACACTGTTGTAAGGAGATGTATAGAGGCAGTAAAACACTGTTGTAAGGAGATGTATAGAGCAGTAAAACACTGTTGTAAGGAGATGTATAGAGCAGTAAAACACTGTTGTAAGGAGATGTATAGAGTCAGTAAAACACTGTTGTAAGGAGATGTATAGTCAGTAAAACACTGTTGTAAGGAGATGTATAGAGCAGTAAAACACTGTTGTAAGGAGATGTATAGAGTCAGTAAACACTGTTGTAAGGAGATGTATATAAGTCAGTAAAACACTGTTGTAAGGAGATGTATAGAGTCAGTAAAACACTGTTGTAAGGAGATGTATAGAGTCAGTAAACACTGTTGTATAAGGAGATGTTTAGAGTCAGTAAAACACTGTTGTAAGGAGATGTATAGTCAGTAAAACACTGTTGTAAGGAGATGTATAGAGGCGGTAAAACACTGTTGTAAGGAGATGTATAGAGTCAGTAAAACACTGTTGTAAGGAGATGTATAGAGTCAGTAAAACACTGTTGTAAGGAGATGTATAGAGTCAGTAAAACACTGTTGTAAGGAGATGTATATAAGTCAGTAAAACACTGTTGTAAGGAGATGTATATAAGTCAGTAAAACACTGTTGTAAGGAGATGTATAGAGTCAGTAAAACACTGTTGTAAGGAGATGTGTAGAGCAGCTGCATGTCTCTCAGTGCAGTGACATTCTGGGATTATTTGCCATAATCATATTAAGAAATATATAATGTTGGTCTAAATACAACGATGAACGTTGGGGGTACATCAGCTAGGCCAGGAGGTAACAGGGGGTTCACGGCCTAAAATGTTTGGGGACCGCTGGCCTACACGTTATGGTTATTATCATCTTTTTTCAGTTCATAATGTCACATACTGATGTGGATATGACCCCCCCTCCCCCCCCCCCCCCATACAAATTACCGCTACGATAACCTTAATAACAGTACAGTAATAATGAATGAAACAGAATATAAACTTACACGTCATGCTCTTCCTCAGACCTGGTGTCAGCCAACACTCTCCACCGTGGTCCACACTGGAGTTGGAGGAGAGACAAAGTCAATATACTCTATGATAATATAAACTATGATTTTACACCATTAAACATTAAATAATACAGAACAGCATCACAGAATGACTGAGAACATTGTTCTGACCAAAATGTTGTCACGCACGCACGCACGCACGTACGCACGCACAGACCAAGTCTCTCGTACCTAAGAGCGTCCAGTCTGTAGCGTGGATCCTTCACAACAGCAGAGAGCATCGCTTCGCCTGATTCTCCTGGATGATTGAAGGTCAAGTCCAACTCTCTCAAATGGGAAGGGTTGGAGCGCAGAGCTGAGGTCAGAGAAGAACAGCCTTTCTCTGTGACCAGACATCCTGACAAACTGCGCACGCACGCACGCGCACACACACACACACACACACACACACACACACACACACACACACACACACACACACACACACACACACACACACACACACACACACACACACACACACACACACAGTTTCACAATGTTATATTTTGTCCCATTGATTTTAAAAACGTTTTGTTTTATTTTAACACAGTTGAACCCAGTTTCAGGCATACTGACTTGAGAGTCTCCAACATGCAGTGTGGGCTCCCCAGTCCCTCAGCCAGGATGCTGACTCCAGAGTCCTGAAGGTCATTATTGCTCAGGTCAACTTTTCTCAGGCTAGAGCTGGAGCTGAGAGCTGACGATAACTCCTGACAGCATCTCTCCGACAGGTTGCAGCCACTCAGCCTGCAGAAACAATAGTGGTAAAAAATGTAGTCATTAGACTTCAGGAAAATAAAGATCATATAATAAAATAAATAGCACGCACACGCGCACGCACGCACGCACGCACGCACGCACACACACACACACACACACACTCACACACAGAGAGTTTCACAATGTTATATTTTGTCCCATTGATTTTAAAAACTTTTGTTTTATTTTAACACAGTTGAACCCAGTTTCAGGCATACTGACTTGAGAGTCTCCAACATGCAGGGACTCCCCAGTCCCTCAGCCAGGAGGCTGACTCCAGAGTCCTGAAGGTCATTATTGCTCAGGTCAATTTCTCTCAGGCTAGAGCTGGAGCTGAGAGCTGACGATAACTCCTGACAGCATCTCTCCGACAGGTTGCAACCACTCAGCCTGAAGAAACAATAGTGGTGCATGTATTAGATTTGATGTTAAATAAAGATCAAATAATATTTGAAATGTATCCAGTTATCAGTGAACCTACAGAGCTTTCTTGGAGGCTTTGAGCACGGGCAGCAACCCCAGAAGAGCCTCCTCTGAAGCAGAGTATTTCTTCAGGTCAAACACGTCCAGCTCCTTTCCTGAAGACAGCAACACGAAGACCATAGCTGACCACTGAGCAGGAGAGATCTTGTCTGTGGAGAGACGTCCTGACGTCAGGTACTGTTGGATGTCGTCCTCCAGAGAATGATCATTCAGCTCATTCAGACAGTGGAACAGATTGATGCTTCTCTCTGGAGATGGATTCTCTGTGATCTTCTCCTTGATGTATTTGATGGTTTTATCATTGGTCTGGAAGCTTTTCCCTTTTTGTATGAGCTTTTGTACGAACTTCTGATTGGTGTCCAAAGAGAAGCCCATCAGGAAACGTAGGAACAAGTCCAGGTGTCCATTTGGACTCCTTAAGGCCTCGTCTACAGCACTTTGGTAGAGGTGATGAATCTTGGTTTTGAAAAGCTTTCCAAATGAGGAGGTTGAGAGTAGGTTGTCACCAGTGTTGATGAAAGTGATGAAGACGTGGAGGGCAGCCAGAAACTCCTGAACACTCAGATGGACAAAGGAGAACATCTTGTCCCTTGTTCCGCGAACCTCTCCAAACAGTTCTGCGTAAACTGCTGCGTCGCTGATATCAATGCCAGACGCTGTCAGGTGTTCTTCCTCGAAGATCAGGTCGCCTTTCATCAGCCCTTTAAAAGCCAGTTCCCCCAGAGAGAGAATGACATCATACTGTTTCCTGCTAGGAAAGTTGGTATTCTTGAGTAAGGACTGGATCTCAATGAAGTGGGAGTACATGGCGCCCTGGCTCTTTGGCAGCTCTCCTTTCTTCCTCACAATTTCTTCCATAACGTTAGAAGTGATCCAACAGAAGGCCGGGAGGTGACACATGATGTGGACGCTTTGGGACTTCTCGATGTGACAGTAGATTTGTTTGGCCAGCTGCTCATCATCAGGGAACCTCTTGAAGAAGTACTCCTTCTTCTGAGGGTCTCTGAACCCTCTCACCTCTGTCACCCTGTCAACAGAAGGGATCTGGCCGGCGGCTGCAGGTCGTGAGGTTATCCAGAATTTGGCTTTTGGAAGCAAGTACCCCTTGATGAGGTTTATCAGGAGAACGTGCACTGTTGTTGGCTTCATCGGATCAGTCCATGTCACAGTGTTCAGGAAATCTAGAGCTGGCCTCGATTCATCAAGCCCATCCAGGATGAACAGAATGCTGCACTGTTGGAAGGTGCAGATATTTATCTCCTTGGTTTCACTGAAGAAGTGATGAAGAAGTCCCTCCATGCTGTACTTGTTCTCCTTGTTCTCCTTCATCTCCAAATTCAACTCTCGGAAAGTGAATGGAAACACAAAGTCGACATGCTGGTTGGCTTTGCCTTCTGCCCAGTTCTGAGTGAACTTCTGAACTTGTACTGATTTACCAATGCCGGCCCCTCCCTTCATCATCACTGTTTTGATGTGTCCACTGTTTTGTCCAGGTGAAGGTTCCACTATGTCGTCCATGTTGATTGGTGTTTCTGGTCCAGCTGTTTGGCTGTATGCCAATTCAATCTGCGTGATCTCATGTTCTTTATTGACCTGTCCACTGCCTCCCACTGTGTTGTAGACATCTGTGAACATGTCACTCACAAGTGGGTTTGTTTCATCTTTTGAGCTCCAGTGATTCAAACGCTGATTCTTCTGACTCAGATTAGACTTGAGCACTTGTTTACACAGATCAAGAGTTTCTAAATGACCAAAGACAAGATGACATCATTAAGCATGTGTTATAGAATGACATCATTATAGATGAAGGTGGGGAAGGTGTACTGCTGTACTTGGAGATACAAAGGTAGAGAACCCGATCTAAGTTTCTTTACTCACCCTTGCTAGCCAAGTCTTGTGATGGAAGTTTAGGTCCTGAATAAGGAGAGGAGGATAATGAAGTGAAACGTTAGTTTGTCTATTGTCTATTGTCATTATACGTTAGCATGTATTGATGCTCTATTGTCATTATCTAAGTAACAACATTCATGCAATGGATTGCTGTGTAGTAGTAGTAGTAGTAATGCAGTAGTATATTTTACAGTGTACCTTGCTGTGTAGTAGCAGTACAGTAGTGTATTTTACAGTGTACCTGGCTGTGTAGCAGTACAGTAGTATATTTTACAGTGTACCTGGCTGTGTAGCCGTACAGTAGTATATTTTACAGTGTACCTTGCTGTGTAGTAGTACAGTATTATATTTTACAGTGTACCTGGCTGTGTAGTAGTACAGTAGTATATTTTACAGTGTACCTGGCTGTGTAGTAATACAGTAGTATATTTTACAGTGTACCTGGCTGTGTAGCAGTGGTGACAGTGATGATAACTGAACCACTGATGTTACATCCAGATAAAACAGGAGCAGCCACTGCACTTCCACCATGTGCTTCATTAATGGCTCCAGCAGGGGGCACTGGAGAAGCTGCACAATATAAAGAAACATATTAGTGTTACACTCAGAGAGAGAGAGAGAGAGAGAGAGAGAGAGAGAGAGAGAGAGAGAGAGAGAGAGAGAGAGAGAGAGAGAGAGAGAGATAGCGTGATTATAATATTACATGATTAACATGTTTAAAACAATGTGTTGGCTGCCAATAATATGATGATGACACCTTAACTCATTGACTGCTGGAGTAAATACAGAAATAATCTGTTACTGTTTAACTAATTTACAAAAGGCTCCGTCCAGATTGTTTCATGACTCACCCTCGTTAGCCTTGTTAGTCGAGTCTTGTGATGGAGGATCAGCTCCTGCATAAGGAGAGGAGGATGAAGTGTGAGTGGACATGCCAGGTAACTGCTGTATTTATATAGCGCCTTTATGATTGTGCATTACATTCATCCATTCACACTGCGATGGTGGCGGAAACCATGCAAGGCACCACCCTGCACATTGGGAGCAATTAGCCCTTCGCTAAACCCAAAAGCGGTTGTCCAATGCCAATCCAAATCCAATTTTCCGTCACATCATAGCTGTCAGTGTTATTTTTCATGGCTGTGTTGTTGAACACACACACAGCTTAACGTCATGTCTGTGTTGTTGAACACATACACACAGCTTAACGTCATGGCTGTGTTGTTGAACACACACACACAGCTTAACGTCATGGCTGTGTTGTTGAACACACACACACACACACACACACACACACACACACACACACACACACACACACACAGCTTAACGTCATGGCTGTGTTGTTGAACACACACACAGCTTAACGTCATGTCTGTGTTGTTGAACACACACACACACACACAGCTTAACGTCATGGCTGTGTTGGTGAACACACACACACAGCTTAACGTCATGTCTGTGTTGTTGAACACACACACAGCTTAACGTCATGGCTGTGTTGTTGAACACACACACAGCTTAACGTCATGGCTGTGTTGTTGAACACACACACAGCTTAACGTCATGGCTGTGTTGTTGAACACACACACAGCTTAACGTCATGGCTGTGTTGTTGAACACACACACACACAGCTTAACGTCATGTCTGTGTTGTTGAACACACACACACACACACAGCTTAACGTCATGGCTGTGTTGGTGAACACACACACACGGCTTAACGTCATGTCTGTGTTGTTGAACACACACACAGCTTAACGTCATGGCTGTGTTGTTGAACACACACACAGCTTAACGTCATGGCTGTGTTGTTGAACACACACACACACAGCTTAACGTCATGGCTGTGTTGTTGAACACACACACAGCTTAACATCATGGCTGTGTTGTTGAACACACACACACACACAGCTTAACGTCATGGCTGTGTTGTTGAACACACAAACACAGCTTAACGTCATGGCTGTGTTGTTGAACACACACACAGCTTAACGTCATGGCTGTGTTGTTGAACACACACACAGCTTAACGTCATGGCTGTGTTGTTGAACACACACACACAGCTTAACGTCATGGCTGTGTTGTTGAACACACACACACAGCTTAACGTCATGTCTGTGTTGTTGAACACACACACACAGTTTAACGTCATGGCTGTGTTGTTGAACACATACACAGCTTAACGTCCGGAAAGTTACACGACTGACCAACCCAGGTGATAATAATAATAATAATAAAAATAAAAATAATAATAATAATAATAATAATAATAATAATAATAATAATAATAATAATAATGACCGTACTCTGACCTGATGAAAACTCCCGTCAGACGGTTGTTAAAGTCGATTGTTGGATACTGTTTATTTTCCTCGTATTTCTAGTTTCCTAAAATAATATCATACACATTTGTCCATTGCATAGCCTACTGTAGGCCTGGTTGACTAGATTTAGAAGACATGTGTCCAGTGCATAGCCTACTGCAGGCCTGGTAGACTAGATTTAGAAGACATGTGTCCAGTGCATAGCCTACTGCAGGCCTGGTTTACTAGATTTAGAAGACATGTGTCCAGTGCATAGCCTACTGCAGGCCTGGTTGACTAGATTTAGAAGACATGTGTCCAGTGCATAGCCTACTGCAGGCCTGGTTGACTAGATTTAGAAGACATGTGTCCAGTGCATAGCCTATTGCAGGCCTGGTTGACTAGATTTAGAAGACATGTGTCCAGTGCATAGCCTATTGCAGGCCTGGTTGACTAGATTTAGAAGACATGTGTCCAGTGCATATAGCCTACTGTAGGCCTGGTAGAATAGATTTAGAAATATTTAGCGAACGGCTAGTTAGGGGTTCAGAGTCTTGCTCAAGGACACTGCAACACTAACTCTGGGGGAGCCCACAGGGATCGAACTGGCAACCTCACGCTTCCCAAGTGGCCACTCTACCCCTGAGCCACTGACACCCCTTAAATGAATGAATGAATGAATGATCTTACCAAGGTCCACCAGTAGGTGGGGTTGGTGTTCCATGAGGGCATCATAAAATGCTGCCTGGGCGTTGGTTCCTCCTGGACCTACTGTTAATGTGTACAGTTTCCTCATTTTATCCATGGTTGTCTTCTCGGCATGAATCTTGCTGTAGCTCTCAGCGTGGACCCAGCTGTCTCCTAGACTGTCTACTACAGCCATGACTGCGGTCACCGTTTGGGTCAACTGTGCCCTGTGCTGCATCACAAACTGTGCTGTTTGCAAGAGAGAAAAAGAGTGGATGAAATTAGAGAATGAAAAACAAAGCTCTCATCTCCATATGCCCCACATACAAAGTAATGTAACATATTGTACAACCCTACTGTACAGCCCTGGTAAACAGAACGTAGCACCAGCTACCAACCTACTCACCGGTCACCTCGGACACTGAGATAAAAGACTCACCTTTTCTGGATTTTTCTGCATCCATTGCTTCTGAAGTCAAGTCGTTATCAGCATCCTGTTGGATACAGTCATGTTATTTCAATCATAACAATACAGAGTGATGATCGTAATATGGTAATAAATATCTATATCAGTCAATGTGGAAACAATTAGTAGGATAATATATATTTCCATTCCGTCTAACTCTACTACATATATGGTCTAACTCTACTGCAAAGCACAGGGAGAACATCACATCTAATTCATTGCATTGCCATGAAGACTAATCCCACCGAGACAAACGTTTAATAAGAATTGGGATAAATTAATGATTGATTGAAGAATTAATGAACAGATTGGATAATTACAGTATACATTTCAAGCACAACTTAATACAAAACTGTTAACTGTGGTCGACGATCATAAAGCATTACACTTGTTTACAATGGGGTCCACCATGTTCAATTTGTCATAACATTTAGAGACGCACAAATAAACTGTGTAAAGCTGTGAGTGCATTAGTAACCAACAGTACCGTGGTCTGTGGACCTGATGCTGATTGGTCCATTGTGGGTTTGATTGATGCCTCGGAGTGGAGCGACAGCAGCTAGCACTGAAGAACCTGGATGCAGTGTTGGGAAAGGTCTTTATTTAAGAACCTGGATGCAGTGTTGGGAAAGGTCTTTATTTAAGAACCTGGATGCAGTGTTGGGAAAGGTCTTTATTTAAGAACCTGGATGCAGTGTTGGGAAAGGTCTTGATTTAAGAACCTGGATGCCGTGTTGGGAAAGGTCTTTATTTAAGAACCTGGATGCAGTGTTGGGAAAGGTCTTTATTTAAGAACCTGGATGCAGTGTTGGGAAAGGTCTTTATTTAAGAACCTGGATGCAGTGTTGGAAAAGGTCTTCATTTAAGAACCTGGATGCAGTGTTGGGAAAGGTCTTTATTTAAGAACCTGGATGCAGTGTTGGGAAAGGTCTTTATTTAAGAACCTGGATGCAGTGTTGGGAAAGGTCTTTATTTAAGAACCTGGATGCAGTGTTGGAAAAGGTCTTCATTTAAGA
Organism: Protomyctophum parallelum; assembly: GCF_964188405.1. NCBI lineage: Eukaryota > Metazoa > Chordata > Actinopteri > Myctophiformes > Myctophidae > Protomyctophum > Protomyctophum parallelum. The sequence continues at coordinate 52,484,622 of NC_139707.1, forward strand.
ACCTGGATGCAGTGTTGGGAAAGGTCTTTATTTAAGAACCTTGATGCAGTGTTGGGAAAGGTCTTTATTTAAGAACCTGGATGCAGTGTTGGGAAAGGTCTTTATTTAAGAACCTGGATGCAGTGTTGGGTCTTTTTTTAAGTGGTGCAACCAGGTTCAAGTTCACGTTCAGGTTTATTTGTCATGTGTAGACACAGAGTATAAATACAATGACAATTATTTTGCTCAGAGCACTCTCAGTCTTACATACACAGGACATAAACAAACATCTATAGTGCAAGAAAAAGACAAAAAAACAGAAAAAGTGCAAGTGAAGTGACAAAACAGTGCAATACAGTTCAAGGTCAGCTGTTCAGCAGCCTGACTGCCTGGGGGTAGAAACTGTTACTGAGACGGGTGGTACGAGATTTGATGCTCTGGTAGTGTTTTTTGGAAGGGAGTGGTTTGAACAGGGTATTTGCGGGGTGGCTGGTGTCTTCCATGATGTTGTGGGCTTTTTTCATACAACGAGTGGTGTAGATGTTATGGAGACTGGGTAATTCTGTGCTGCCGATGATTTTAGCTGCTGTTTTAATGGTCCTCTGCAACCTGTTGCAGTCCTGAGCGGTCGTGTTACCGTACCACACTGTGATACAGCCAGTTAAGACACTTTCAATTATACAGCGATAAAAGTTCACTAGTCCTTTTGTACTTTGTACTAGAAAGTACAGTCGCTGCTGCGCCTTCTTGAGGATGTACTCGTTGTTGAGTGACCATGTGAATGTGTCTGTGATGTGTATGCCCAGGAATTTAAAGTTATCAACTATGTCGACAGATGACCCTTTGATGGAAATGGGGGTGTGGATACCTTTGGACTTCCTAAAGTCTACAATGGTCTTATTGGTGTTAAGTGAGAGGTTGTCGTTATCGCACCATAGAGTTAGATCCTCTATCTCCCTCCTATAGGCCATCTCATCACCGTCGGTTATTAATCCGATCACTGTGGTATCATCCGCAAATTTAATTATGCTGTTATTCCCACATCTGGCGACACAATCAAACGTAAACAAGCTGTACAACAGAGAACTGAGGCAGCAGCCTTGGGCCGCACCAGTTCTGGTGAGAATTGTGGATGAGCATCTCTCTGCTATGCGTACACACTGGGGCCTGCCTGGCAGAAAATCAAATAGCCAATTACAGATGGAGCTGCCCACACCAAGGCCACTGAGTTTCAACACTAATTTAGATGGTACAATTGTCAAGTCAAACTCTGTTCTCCTCCAAAGGACATTAAGGAAACAACTCCAAGATTTCCAACTCATTCAACTTTTATTTTCCAACTTTTTCATGCTGTGCAATGAATGTGGGCTTCAATTGTTGATTTGGTTGGTTTCTTATCAGTTAGGTTGAAAACCTTTGAAAACAGAGAGACAAAGAGTAACAACAATGCCAAACAACAAATGATAATTCTTTTTAAACACTTTTCCATTCAATAAGTTATTTTTAACCAGTCTTGTTTTTAAGCAATAAAGTATTTTAAACAATTAAAATGTATTTTAAGTAATCCAATGCTTTATTTAAAGGACTTTTAAACTAATTTAGCAAAGTCATTTTAAGAACCATTTTAATTAAATATTTCAAATTAACCATTTAAAGTAAACACTAGATAATTAGCTGATCCTCTTTTCCAACTAGGCATTTTAAACATTTAACACGGTGAAACATGAACTGTTCATATTTTAGTTAGCATTTTAAATTCTTAAAATAAATAATTTCTAACTGTGTTATTTTGTAAAGAAAACACAAATGAAAGCTTCCAATCATAACATGAAATACTGCAATGTGGTCCTTCTCCAATCCAAACTGTAGCAGTTACTAAATACATTAGCCCATTAAAGCCAGATTTTAAACACATTAAGCAGTATTTACAAATATCACTGATTAAGACAAAATAATATCACCGACCATTGGCGTCTTTGGACTTGGAACATGCCGAGTAGATCTTGCTTCTTGTCTCCGGTGTATAGTTTGTTTGAATGCTCCCTCAAGCCTTTTCAGGTGTTCCAGCTCAGCCAAACGAGAGCAGCCATCTTGCTGGTGCACTCTGGGAGATGTAGTTACCAGAGTGTGATGTTGGAAGATGCCTAGCAAAACTCTCCACTTCTAAATTTCGAGCAAACAACAATAGTGTTGAATGCGGAACTATAGTCTATGAACAGTAGTCTGACATAAGAGCTTTTCTTTTCTAGATGTACCAGGGCAGTGTGTAAAGGAACTATAGTCTATGAACAGTAGTCTGACATAAGAGCTTTTCTTTTCAAGATGTACCAGGGCAGTGTGTAAAGGAACTATAGTCTATGAACAGTAGTCTGACATAAGAGCTTTTCTTTTCTAGATGTACCAGGGCAGTGTGTCTAGGAACTATAGTCTATGAACAGTAGTCTGACATAAGAGCTTTTCTTTTCCAGATGTACCAGGGCAGTGTGTAAAGCGAGAGAGATTGCGTCGTCCACAGATCTATTTGAACAGTAAGAGAACTGTAAAGGATCAATACTAGCAGGAATGATGCTCTTGATATAAGAGATAACCACTTCCTTAAGTAGCTTTGTTTGTGCCTGGGTGGCCGGCTGGGTGGCTGCCTGTGCCTGAGCACAGGCAGCCAGCCAGCCAGCCACACACATAGTGCTCAGACCCAGCCAGCCAGCCAGCCACACACATAGGCCCTCATTTATCAATCGAGTGAATTGATCTTGAATTGATTCACGGCTGAATTTGATCTGGCACGCCCTAAGAAATCAAGCCTCGCCCTCGTTTTTGCGACATGAACAACGGCAATACGTTTCCTGAAACCATGGTTACATGAAAAAATAGGTTTCTCCCGTGCCTTGCTGCCCGCCTCACCCCCCGCACGCACATATCGCTATTTGCAACTTTCACTGTGTGTTGTTAGTTGTATATTAAATTATTAAAGTATTTTTAATTTAATATACAACAAGATATATTAGTGAACGAAAACCTGAACCTGTGAACCATAATTAAATAACAAATAGGCACACACACGCTGCTGTTTTGCAGGTGCTCCTCCTGTCCTGTCTGTCTGTCTGTCTGTCTGTCTCTCTCTATCACAGTGGTCCGTCCGTGACCAACTGACCATGTACGTTCCGACGTTCGACAGTCTATTTAGATTGCCTCGCAGACGTCGTTAGTCACTGCAGTGGCCGGGCTGTCAACTGTCATTATATGAATGTGCAGCCAAAACAGTATATAGCCTCATGTGGCTGGTGGTGGGCAGCGTGGGCTGGCTGGGTAATATACCTATATCTCCGATGCAGTTCCCACTTGCGCTGGGAGCCTGACACGGTACAGGCATTCGAGCGACGCGTCGGGTTTATTATATTGCACATACCGTAAGAAAGACATCGGCCTCCATGCTGTAGATTAGGCTTCTGAAGTATATTTCATACCATACAGAGGAGAATTGTGCACGGAAGACATGAGACGAGATGAAGTTCCAAGATGTTTATTTCAACGAAGTACAGCTTACAGCAGTGAAACAAAGCATAAGCTAACGCCAGCCAGCGAAGTGGCTGACGTCTCCACACCAGGCTTGCGCCCCTGACTGACAACTCATTGTACATTTGGTCACTACTTTAAGCACTCTACATCGGCGTGGGGGTCGACAGTTGTTTGCATATTATTAGTGGCAAGTCTTTGATGTTCCTTCAGGTCAACAAACTCTTTTGTCATACAGATAGGCTAGCCACCGGACTTCAGCTCCAGGATAATTATATCCCCCTGGGAAGGCCGACACCCTAGATGCTAATCACCAAAAATAGGTCTACTGTAGTAGGACACAAGACATGTCAATCACACAAGGAAGAAGTATAATTATGGAATATATTCTTCATATCCCCCCTTGACCATCACAGATGGTCACCTAAAATATGGAACCATAATTATCTTAGACCCCCCTTGACCCTCAGCTGAACAATACATTCAAGAAACCAAAAATAACAGCATTACAGTACAGAACTTCCCAAAAATGGTTTTCCAGACATCCATACAGGAAAAATGATTAGTACAGTTAACTGACATTTAAACAACATGTTTAACATGCCGCTTTCAGCTCCTATTGTTACAAGAGCACTTTTTTGATATGCAATAACCTACATGTTTTACTACAAACTCTGCTATTTCAATGTCAATACACAGTAAATACACAATATCAGTTAAGTCACTCCGGACTATACCCTGACCAAATCACCCGCGGTGATATCCAAAAAGAAAGCATTGACGCGCCAGAGTTTAACTATAATAACACATATCTCTTCATATCTTTAGGAAAATACCTCATTGACTCATAATTAGGCTATATGACTCAACTTATCTAATTATACGACAAACACATACCAACATGAGGCCTATATTATTTCATGTTGAAAAACAAACGCGACGCACAATTTGTAATCGGAGTGAAGGAAAGTTCGTCTCCCCTCCGAATTGGACAAAGGAAATTTCTTCTGTATATGCCGCTCTTTCTAGCCTACCTCGAAATGTTCGCTCTGCTGCACGGATCAAGGTGAGAAAAAGTTCAATGCTGTTTTCGCTGTCCTCGTCATCATCTCTTCTCTCCCCCCTCCCAACTCTGAAACATCAGAGATGGGAATATGAAGAGAAAAGGCCGAACATCTTCATCACAGACCCTGTGCGCGCAGGTCCGTGAAGGCCCTCAGCTTAGGTCGGTCAGTCGGCCACTGCTGCGCCGTGCTGCGTCTCCCAGCTCGCCGCCCGCGATCGCCGTCCCCGCGCCGACGCGATGATCAAGGCCTCCGCGCGGCTGCCGCTCCATCGACCGCTCCGCAGCCCGCACCGTCCGGCGGCTGGTATCGGTCCCCGTTGCGCAACACTCCTCGCGGTGGTCGCAGTCATCATCCCCGCTGCGTAGACGAGATCACGGTCGGGTCCGCTGGAACCTCTTCATCGCCGTCCACAAAAACTCCCCTCCACCGAATTAGACGGAAAAAAGGCCACCGGTTCTGTTTCATCTGACGTGAAAAAACACACCACCATGACGAGTTTCAGGCACCATCTGAAGTATATTTCATACCATACAGAGGAGAATTGTGCACGGCAGACATGAGACGAGATGAAGTTCCAAGATGTTTATTTCAACGAAGTACAGCTTACAGCAGTGAAACAAAGCATAAGCTAACGCCAGCCAGCGAAGTGGCTGACGTCTCCACACCAGGCTTGCGCCCCTGACTGACAACTCATTGTACATTTGGTCACTACTTTAAGCACTCTACATCGGCGTGGGGGTCGACAGTTGTTTGCATATTATTAGTGGCAAGTCTTTGATGTTCCTTCAGGTCAACAAACTCTTTTGTCATACAGATAGGCTAGCCACCGGACTTCAGCTCCAGGATAATTATATCCCCCTGGGAAGGCCGACACCCTAGATGCTAATCACCAAAAATAGGTCTACTGTAGTAGGACACAAGACATGTCAATCACACAAGGAAGAAGTATAATTATGGAATATATTCTTCACTACAGTAGGCTATACCTGCACGTTGGGACTCTCTGCAGCTGAGCTGCAGCACTGCTGCACTATAGCCTACTCTCCAACGTCCCGTCATGGAAATATTTCAGCACAGACAGCCCAAATCCTTGCATGTATGCGCTCATGCAAAACACTGTTTAAATGGCTTAAGCATCTCTTGCAACATTGTTTTTAATTGCGCGATTTTATCTCCTACTAATTTCATATGACACATGTATTCCTTAACATTTTTATTTATTTATTTTTTACATGTAGCCCATAGATGCCTGTGACAGCCTCTCAGCAGTTCAGACAAGGCTGCTCCGCTTGTGTACGACAGAAAAACAGCCAAGGACAAAGCGTACGCCAGGTCCCGACCAGACGTGACTATTTGTCCTACTCAAGTTCAATTTCAAGCTTTGCCGGAAATGTTAAATGCCGAAAATGTCGGTAATTTCGGCGTGCGCCCATATTTTGGCGTACGCACGGTTGATAAATGAGGGCCATAGTGCTCAGACCCAGCCAGCCAGCCACACACACAGTGCTCAGACCCAGCCAGCCAGCCAGCTACACACATGGGTCATAATTCATTAAAAATAAATACGCCACCGTTACACTGTGGCGGAAACAGATATCGTATTTATCCGTCCGATCAAGCTATACGTTGAGATGACGTGCTATTCAGAGAGTGGTGTGTACCACAGGTACGCTGGCGTATCGCAGGTGTATGTCATACTGAAAGTAACGGGTGCAAAGTGATCGGAAAAGCACCCGACAATCTCATCTGCATTGATCCACGCCCCATATCGCACCATAAAAGGCTTCAAGCATGACTCAGCAGACAGCAGTTTGTCTGAGATCCGTCTGTCAAAGGAATCACAGCCGCGGTCACTGCTATGAATATAGCCTGCTCTCTATTCATTTAATAATTCTACACATGTAGGAGCAAGACAGGCTTTTATGTTATGTCGTTTTTGCACCATTGTATATTACCACTGTAGGCTACTATATATGTACAAACTGACATCAATCCATCAAAGGACACCAAAGGAAATAAAAATATTTCCAAGCTTACAACGGTGCGTGCTCCGCTGAAGCAATATAATTATAATTTATTTAATTAAGTTCGGGACCAAGGCGGGTGCTCACTCACAGGTAAAACATATCCGATATTTAAAATATCGGATATATGTCAATGCAAAAGTCGTCTTTTGAGAGAGAGCTAGAGAGAGAGAGAGAGAGAGAGGGGGGCATGGGCCCTCGACACTGTTTGCGCGATAAAGAACAGTAGCCTATACATTCATAAGTGAATAATTATAGGCCTACCTCGTAGGCCTGGGATCCTCTTGTCTGAAGAAATTATAATCCAGTGAGTTTATCCAGTGAGTTAAACTATTCTGTGTGTGGCATCCATGCATGTGATCAATATCAATATACATTATTATAAAGTCTGTCCGTCATGTTTGTGAACAAGCGCGAGTGGAGGTGAGCTGGCTTAAAAATATGATATGACTGGCCGACTTTCAAACACGCTGATGTCATTCATTAGGCTAATGTGGTCTTCTATTTTTTATATAGGGCTATATAACCCTATTCATTTTCCAATGTGAATCGGATCGGCAGCCCCCCCCCCCCCCCCCCCCACACACACACACACACACACACACACACACACACACCGACAGTGAACTCAAGGAGCTCCGTAACAAAACAATTTCAATAGGCCTGCCGCCTACTGCAGGCATTACTACACTAAACAGCGTTGGATTCGTACAGTGCAGAATGCAGATAAGCCTATGTTCATATTATAATTGTGAGTTTGTTTTTTAACATGCAGCGCGATTCCGAGAGCCGATCTACAAGCTCACAACCGTTGCACTTCGAGTAGAAGGCTGCCGAGTGAGCAGCCCCAATAGCGCATGATAGAAATATCCTAATGCATGCATTTAGGCATACAAGTGAAGTGCACTCAGCTTTTATATATGAAGTATATTTCATACCATACAGAGGAGTAATGTGCACGGCAGACAGACGAGATTCGATGTTCCATGATGTTTATTTCAACGAAGTACAGCTTACAGCATAGACAGACTCACGCCAGCCAGCAAAGTGGCTGACGTCTCCACACAAGGCTTGCGCCACTGACTGACAAATGATCCTATCCTGGTTAACCTTTTAAACAGTTGACATGGGTGTAGGGTGTCGGACTTTTATTGCATATGTAAAACCAAAGTCTTTGATCCACCTGTCTGTCTCAAACTCCTTTGTTATACATATACAGTAGGCTAGCCACCGGAATTCAGCTCCAGGATATATCACCCTGGGAAGGCCGACACCCTCGTAGGTGCTAATCACCAAAAATAGGTCTACTGTAGTAGGCTATGCAAATTGCAGGAGAACACAAGAACATTGTATAATTATGTAATCCCATATTCTTCAATATATATATATATATATATATATATAGGCTATCATTTCTTTATGTGCTGATCGACCAATATGTTGGGGACACATGCCTACATATTTTATCTGAGATTTGGGAACAATTTATTGATTCAGCATGAAGACTAAAGCCTTCTGAATAAATCTAAGTGTATGCTTGCGTAGATTTCTCCGCCACCTAAAGACGTCCCGTAGGATTTGGCGGAGTTTCCGACAAACCTACGTGAGCGTCAAGTTCACGGCCATTTCCATGAATTCCAAATTAATGTGGGAAATCCACGTAAATGCCTTTCCGCTAGCGTCACGTCATTATATCAGTGGAAACGCGTTGAAGAATCAGGACCATGGTGCTCACAGCCAGCCAGCCAGCCACACACATAGTGCTCAGACCCAGCCAGCCAGCCACACACACATAGTGCTCAGACCCAGCCAGCCAGCCACACACATAGTGCTCAGACCCAGCCAGCCAGCCAGCCACACACATAGTGCTCAGACCCAGCCAGCCACACACATAGTGCTCAGACCCAGCCAGCCAGTCAGCCAGACACATAGTGCACTTTTAGGGCGAGTGGGAATGACCTTTGGGCAAGTAGAAGTTGACATGTAGCCTCTGAGCACTTGTAAAAGTCCGGGAATTAAAAATTTACTCGAGTGAAAGTTACAAAAGCTACATTTGAATCCACGAGAAAAATAAATGTTATTTTGGACACTTCCTGAAAACTAACAGTTTTTGTACGGAAGAGGTTTAATTCCCAGCACGCACACATGCGCACATGCACGCACACACACACACACACACACACACACACACACATACACACACACACGCAGACGCAGACGCACACACACACACACACACACCCATTCTGAACGACGAATTAGACCGTTCCTCACCCAGGAATCAGCCCAGCTCCTAATCCAGACAACAGTCTTGTCAAAACTCGACTATTGTAACTCCCTCCTTACTGGCCTACCAGCATGTGCACTTAAGCCTCTCCAGCTGATCCAAAATGCCGCAGCTCGCTTGGTCTTCAACCAGCCAAAATTCTCACATGTCTCCCCCCTGCTCCGCTCCCTCCACTGGCTCCCGGTCGCTGCCCGCACAGAATACAAAACTCTGATGCTGGCATTCAAAGCAACCAAAGGTATGGCTCCCCCATATCTTGCAAGTATGATCGAACCCTACAAACCCTCGCGCGCACTCAGATCAGCCAACGCAGGGAAGCTGGAAGTACCATCACTAAAAACGCCGGGACAACGCTCCACACATCCCAAACTCTTCTCCCTTATGGCTCCAAAACTGTGGAATGCACTTCCCATTTCAGTCAGAACTGCAGCATCACTCCCAATCTTCTGCCGTAGTCTGAAAACCCACCTTTTCAGACTCCATCATGGCCCATAGCACTTACCCTACCCCCTTAGATAGCACTTTATGTAGACTTAGATAGCATTTGATACAGATATGTCAGTCATTCTTCGATTTTTCAAAAAAATAGCAGACCTACAAGCTCGTAGCGCGCCACTCGGTGGCGTGCTATGAGCTTGTAGATCTGCTATTTTTCAATAGCTAAAGCATAACATGATGCTGACACCAAAAGGCCCATAGCACTTAACCTACCCCCTTAGATAGCATTTCTGTAGACTTAGATAGCATTTGATACAGACTTATAGCATGTTATGTAGACAGCACTATAATTGCATTGTATGTAGTCATAGCACGCCATAGTACATGTATAGCATAGTAGTAGAGATGTATAGTTTATATGTATAGCTTCATTAGATATGCCACTGTTACTTTCTTAGCTTACGCATGTTTCTTGATAAATGTTTTTATGTGATGTATTCCCATGCTTTTTTGTTCTTGCTTAATGTAAGTCGCTCTGGATTAAGAGCGTCTGCTAAATGCCTAAATTGTAATTGTAAATTGAACGGGAACCCATTTTGGTGTTAGCATCATGTTATGCTTTAGCTATAGAAAAATAGCAGATCTACAAGCTCGTAGCGCGCCACCGAGTGGCGCGCTACGAGCTTGTAGGTCTGCTATTTTTTTTAAATCGAAAGAACGACTGACATTTTTAGAATCTGATCTCAGGTCAGAATGGTGTTAATCAGACCAGTGTGTGTCCAGTGGAAACCTCGTATGAATCTGATCTCAGGTCAGAATGGGTCCACTAGTGGACCTTGTTGGTACTAGTTGATAAGATTTATTATTTTCTTTCTGATTTTATAGGCCTCAAGATCAGGTAGATTACAGTTATAGTCACCAATGTACATAGTTTAAAGAAAGGGGGGGGGGGGGGGGTTACACATAATAGGTATAGTTAAACAACTAGGCAACTAGAAATGACTAGAAATGAATGCCCTAACACACACACACACACACACACACACACACACACGTGAGCACACACACACACACACGCACACACACACACACACACACACACACACACACACACACACACACACACACACACACACACACACACACACACACACACACACACACACACACACACACGTGAGCACACACACACACACACACACACACACACACACACACACACACACACACACACACACACACACACACACACACACACACACACACACACACACCTAACAGTAGAATATCTATATAATGAAACTATATTGTGCTATGTCTACATAAAATGCTAATTCTAAATGACATAAGTTGAGCATTTGCATTCGCCTGTAATGTCGTAGACTGTAGTCATTCACTGACAAATTGGAGGTCTAGAAATTCAACAGAAAAAGGGAGTTATCATCTCAAGAACGGGAAGTGCAGCGGACTGTCTGGTTGAGTCATTATTATCAGGACATTATACTTAGTGGACAATTGGTTGAGAAACAGTGGAATGTACAGTATACACATGGGAGGCATAGCAAGTGTTATAAAAGCATTCATCTTAGCCCTTAGCCCATATCCCCACCCAACACAACAGTGGTCCCCAGGTTGATTCTAAGTCAGGGTGGTGGTCCCTGGTTCACAATCAGTTGAAAACCCCTGTCGTAGAGGTCAGGACAGACAGACAGACAGACAGACAGACAGACAGACAGACAGACAGACAGACTCACCTCCATGTTGCTGTGTGTTTTCCAGGTGTCTCTCAGGGCTGTGTCTTCGCTCTGCTGTGTTCTCTCTCTCTCTCTCTCTCTCTCTGTCTCTCTCTCTCTCTCTCTCTCTCTCTCTCTCTAAAGACCGTTACTCCAAAACACACCCCTTCATTACACCACTTCCTGATGCTCTCTCTACCCTCTCTCTCTCTACCCCCCCCCCCCCCCCTCTCTCTCTCTCTCTCTCTATCTCTTCCCCTCCCTCAGGTTGAGGGTCTGACTAGCTACTCTATAGTCAGACTAATAGTTGCCAGGTTGGGGGTCTGACTAGCTACTCTATAGTCAGACTAATAGTTGCCAGGTTGGGGGTCTGACTAGCTACTCTATAGTCAGACTAATAGTTGCCAGGTTGGGGGTCTGACTAGCTACTCCAAGGTGGAGGAACATTCTGTTTAAGCGGCCCGTGCGTGGACGCGAAATCTCCCTCCAGGGCGAGGCCGCTTCTCACCCCCAGGGTGTCGTACTGGTACTATATATTCATACGGTCATAATGTACAGCGTAATACAGTAGCAGTGAAACACTGATACTAGTTTGTGTTATTAGGCTCAGGATGGTGAATTGACATCCAGATGAAATCAAAGAGACATTTTACCTTCATAGAGGAGATGACATCGGGGTCATCAGAGGGTCTTCATCCCTCCTCTCAAAGTGGGAAGAACATCTGTGGTGTTTCCCCTGGAAGAGTCAGACAGACCATGAACACTGGACTAGAAACACAAACCATAAACAATGTGGACTAGGACGAAAGTCACTCTCACCAAGATGGGGGTGGGGGTCGATAAACAATATATATACTATTTGACCCCTGGTCCCTCTGAGGACCCCTAGGGGCCCCGGACCCCCTGCTGAAGACCCCTGCCTCAGCCCATATGCTAATTGTCCAGAGAATGAATAAAGATTCACTCAGTCTTACACACAACACTACTCTACTACCATACTCCAACATGAGGGTTTATGAGGGTCAAATGGTGGTCCGTGGCTCAGATGGGTCTGAGAGGCTAAATGTCATCAGATGGTGGTCCGTGGCTCAGATGGGTCTGAGAGGCTAAATGTCATCAGATGGTGGAGGATTATGTGGTATATGGAACCACATTTCATTAATAATTGCTTTAAACTAGGGCCGGGACTAATTGCGATTAATTTAGATTAATTAACTACAGAAAAATTAATCGCGATTAACTACAGATAAATTAATCGCACCTTTTTTTTCACCGCGGAACGTTTCTCACTGGGCGCTTTTCTATAGTACTGAAAACTGGAAATAATAAAAAGTCACCCCATTCTGTGTTGCCTAGAACTGGAGGTCTGACAAAATACAGTAACAATATGAAGTAAGTACAGCTTTGTGATGTCACTGAGATGTACTTGTTACTGTTACTAATTTCTTTTCAGACCTCCAGTTCTAGGCAACACAGAATGGGGTGACTTTTTATTATATACAGGTATATTAATGACAGTAAAATGTTGAAAATGAGTGGTATACTGTAGTCACTATTCATTGATTCACTGGGATACCAAAAAACATTTAAGAAAAAGGTTTCTCGCTGTTCTCGGGTTGAATATTGATATGCGATTAATCTAGATGAATTAATCGCAAAGCCTCTGATTAATTAGATTCTTTTTTTTAATCGAGTTCCAGCTCTACTTTAAACTAAAAGTGTTACCCTGGTCCTTTTCTCCCCTGAGAAGAGAGACCAGGACAGACGCATTGTCACCATTCACAGCTGGCTCTCTATGGCAAATAGGTATGCTAAATAGATCTAGCTTGTTGATAGCAGCATCTAGAGCAGGGGTGGTGCAACTGTGACGATGGCGAGGGCCAATATATACTTCCACACTCACTCCCTAGGGCCATGTATTGACGCGTTTTGAGCTTGTAGATCGGCTATTTTTGCTATATTCAAATTGAAATCTTGAATTTTTGCTATTTTTTAATTGGAATCCTGAAAATTTAAATCTTTATGTAATTTCAAATGCCTTTAATTATACTTGTGTTGAGCAAGGAGCTACTCATTTAGACTGAAGTAATTAAAGCGGGTCATGTTTTGCATGTTGTGGAATTGTAAACAGCTGAAACCAACATTATATCAGTATTCTGACATTAACCTGAGGGCCACATTAAGTGAAGGTGGGGGCCGCATGTGGCCCCCGGGGCCGCCAGTTGCCCACCCCTGATCTAGAGAGAGGTATCCTATTGAGCTTCCTGGTGACCACTACCTTATTTGGACATGACTTCAGGGGGCTGGGAAACCATGCAGAGACCACCTTTAGCACCTTTTCCTTTTTGATGTCTTTGTCCTGATTTATAAAAGTATAAAGACTCTACTGAAATGTTTGTGACGGTGTGTTAAGTCACGTGACTGTGACTTTCCTTCTCATTATGATCTGTTCCCATGCAGGAAGGGGCCCTGAAGCTAAATGGTGCATTAACCCATTCTGACCTGAGATCAGATTCATACGAGGTTTCCGCCGGACACACACTGTGTGGTTTTATCCCATTTTAATATAAACATTTTCTTGCTATGCTTTCTATTTTATTTTGTATTGAGTGGTGTAAGAGTGACATCTGTCGGCAGTAATGATCACGCGCAAGATAGGCTCTTATGCGCATGCGAGGACTGGCTGCGAGTCAGAAGGACGATGGACATTGTTGTTGATGGGTGTTGTGGAGCTGTCGATTACCTAGCCACTAGTTGAAACTGCCTGAAAATAATGTGTTAAGTTTAATAAATGTGTTTCAAATATGCTCGAGTAAGTCACTGTCTCACCCGTCGATAACCCCTTTGCGGAAGGAGTTGCTAAAGTTGAGGAGTAATTTAGTAAAACCGTACAGTAATCGACAACGAGCCAGTCCCGCGACGGAGAAGCGAGGACCGGACGGTGTCTGACAACAACAAAGCTAACGTCGCATCGGAGCCAGGAGGAGCATCCCGGCCGTTCGACGTCGCTTCAGGATCAAACAAGCCAACGTCAACATTGCATCAACATTCATTGTGGGGTTGAGTGTCTTGTGTTGGATCTGTTTATTGCAACGGCATAGGATAAGCCGTTTGCTGCGCTTTGGCATTGCTAGTTGCTACCGAGCTGTTCAGCTAACAATAACATTGCAACGCTAGCTCCCGCGGGACCGGAAGTGGAGCGGCCGCCATCTTACTTCGGTAGACCGGAAGTGGGTCAAAACACCGTCAAACGGGAGTATCGCGGGATTTGACTATGGGGGATATGGATGAATATAAGAAGAAACGTGCTGCCTTACAAGGGGCTTTCACTAGGAGGGCGAATTCCATTGCTTTTAACATTGACCACCTGACTGAGTATGATTTAATGGCTGAACTGAATGCTATCAAGGAAGATTATGAAAGACTATGTAATTCTAGTTTTGATTATGTTGGTGCCTTGGAGGAAAAGGATGCGAGTGCATATACAGCAGATGTGGCTGAAATCATGACAAAGCTGGAAGAGTGCCGCACAAAGTTTATTGCCACAGAGCTTGGACTTAAAAAGACATTGTGGACCCGTTGTGCAGTGGACCGGTTGAACGGTCTGAAAGACAATCTTAAGTTTGTTTTTGATCAGGCCGACGCGCTCCTGGGGCAAGAATTGTCCCATGAACAATATAAAGCAGCGTGCTCTGTGTTGGAGAGCAGAGTTGAAGCGCTGGAGGACTTTGTGCAAGCATGGTCCCGATGTGTCCCCGAGGGACGTGTGGAAGAAATCCGGACCTGCCTAAATGAAAACAAAGAGAAAGAAAGGAAGACTATGGGTGCATGGGCTGACCACATTCACAGTGGTGCAGTCGGGGGGGACATTAAAGCTGGCGCGGGCGGTGGAGTAACGGCCACCGCTGATGTAACCAGTGGACCCACTGACAGCGGCGGGGACGGTGGTTTGACAGCGGCACACCCACAAAATGGAGGCACGGGCCTGGCCACTAACCAGACTGGTGCTGACAGTGGTGGCGCACAGGATAGTAATGTGAACCTCCCTGCGCAAAGCGTGAGTGCCCCGTGCAGATGGAGCAATTACAGTCCAAACGGCCAACCTCCGCCAGGGCGGGTGACCCACAACCACGCGAGAAGCCAAAAGAAAGACCAGGCGGGAGAATGCAGGAGAAGCGTTCATCCACAAGGGCTACGGCGAGCGAGGCAAGAGGCGACCACCCACAGGGTTCTTGTGGCATGTGTGGTGAAGTAGGTCATACTGGCCGTTTATACCGCTGCAAGACTTTTAGGAAGGCCAGTCCGACTGCACGGAGGGCCGAGGCAAAGAAGTTGAATGCTTGCCTGAAATGCTTGGATGTCCATGGGAGTGAGCGACTGTGCATTAAGAACTTTCTGTGTCGCAAGGATGAGTGCAAGAAGGGCGATGCCCCAGCAGACCACCATTTCTTCCTATGCCTTAAAGCACCAGTCAAAAGAGACACTGCCAGAGAGGAGACCAAGGGAGAGAGGAGACGAGAACCTCGTGGTCCGTCTGAGGAGCAGGAGACATTGTTTTCCAACCTAGGTCTGACCCCGGAGCAACTGGACGCGGTTCGTAAGGCCTGCACCAACAAAGTATCGTCGACTGTTTGTGCCGTGGAGGGTCTAGTGGACAAAAGCGGACCGAAGGAGCACCCAGTCCTCATGATGCTGGTGGACGTCACAACAAAGCGAGGAGACTGGATAGGAGCACTGATTGACCTGGCCTCGGATACTAACTATATCACACACCAAGCCGCAGAGAGACTTGGACTGACTGGTGAACCAATCATGCTAGTTATACGTGGTGTGGGTGGAATGGAGGCTAAGGTCAAGACATTGAGGTACTGCTTGAGCTTAAAAGTAGCAACGAAGAAGGGGACTTGGCGACTTCACGAGATGACCTGTTATGGTCTGGACCAGATAGCCAGAATGGACCACACAGTTGACTCTGGCCGCCTGGAGAAGTACTTTCCCGGTATCAAACCGGGGGAGCTGATCCGCCCAGACAAAGTTGAGCTACTCATCAGCACACGGGAAGGGCGCCTCGCACCACAGCGGATGATGAGGTGCGGCGACCTGGTTTTGTGGGACGGCCCACTCGGGAAAACCGTCAGTGGCGTACACCCAGAACTGTTTGAAGGCATTGAAGTGACAGTGCGTCAGTCATCGACCCATTTTGCATGCTCCATGAGGGCGGAAGCCAGACGAGTTGATGTTCTCCACGTTTGCCCGGAGGTGAAGAGCGGCGTGGAGGTCGGAACCACGGCTGCGTGCAATGCTGAGGTTGTTAAATGGCTTCAGTGGGACAGCATTGGTGCCGCCTGCGACCCAGTGTGTGGTGGATGCCGTTGCGGGAAGTGCGCCCCCGGTGGGAAGGAAATGTCACTTGCTGATGAGAAAGAGTTGGAAATCATCAGGGGAGGACTGACCTTTAAGGTCAGCGACAAGCACAGTGACAAACCCCACTGGGACGCAAAGTACCCCTGGAAGGAGGACCCTGCTACCCTGCCCAATAACCGCAAAGCTGTTGAGGCAGCGTTCCTGAGGTCGGAGAGACGCCTGGAGAAGGACCCGGTGTGGAAGGAAGCCTACGCAAGACAGGTGCACGACATGATCGCGAGGGGGGCTGCCATCAAGCTGTCCAGGGATGTGATGGACAGTTGGAACGGAGCTGTGTGGTGGGTGAACCATCTCACCGCCCCCAACCCCCACTCTGTTACTACTCCGGTGAGACTTGTCTGGGACAGCAGCCAGGAATATAAGGGTGTGAGCCTGAATGGCATTTTGCTGAAGGGCCCAGACATCTTGAACCCCATCAGGGCGGTCCTGCTTCGGTTCCGGGAGGGTGAACACGCGGCGATAGGAGACGTGGCCAAAATGTACAACTCTGTGTGGCTGGAGGACCAGGAGGTGCATGTTCACCGTTTCTTGTGGAGGGACTCCCCGGCTGATGACATTGAGGACTACGCCGTGGTGAGGGTGAATATGGGCGATCGACCAGCCGGCTGCATTGCCCAGGTCGCAATGCGTGAAACCGCCCACCTGCCACAATTCGCAGACAAGGTGGAGGAGAGAAACGTCATCGTAGACAGTGCGTATGTGGATGATTTTTTGTATTCACACAATGACCCCCAGAGGCTGGATGAGATCCTGGTGGGGGTGGAGACCATACTGGCAACCGGCGGGTTTTTCCTCAAGCCCTGGGTCCGGTCTGGCCAAGGTGGGAGGCAAGGCGCTGGTCCAGCTAAACCAGAGACTATTTTGTTGCCCAACCAGCTTCGTGACGAGGACAACAAGGCCCTGGGAGTAGGATACCACGTGGAGGAAGACGAACTCTTCCTCATGGTGTCGGTCAACTTCTCCACGAGGAAGAAGAAGATACGCACTGAACTCAACCTCAGCTTAGAGGACGTGGAGGACAACACACCAGATCCCCTCACCCGCCGTGTATTGCTAAGCCAGGTAGCAGGACTTTATGACCCCCTTGGTCTGGCGACGCCCCTGAAACAAAAGGGTGTCATCCTGGTCCGGAGAGCCTTTCAGGAGGCCGGAACATTATCCAAGGATACATGGGACAAGCCGCTGTCTGGTGAACTACGCGGGAAGGCAGTCGAGCTCTTCAAAGACTATGCTCGGCTGAGTACCATCACTTTCCCCAGGTGCATTACTCCCCGTGGCTGGGTGGGTGAGCCCTGGGGGATTACGTTTTCTGACGGGAGCTGTGACTCCTATGGAGCTGTCCTCTACCTGCTCTGGGAGACTTCTGGCGGAGGTGTGGCCCGGCTGGTGGAGTCGAAGGCCAAGTTGACACCCCTCGATCAGAAGGGCGACGCAGTTAAAGCGGAGATCTGTGGCGCGGTCTTCGCCACACGACTGAAGAGCTACCTGCTGAAACATGGGCGGCTGAAGGTGGAAAGGTGGTACCACTTCGTCGACAGCCAGACGGTATTGGGCGCAATCCAGAGGGAGAGCTATGGCTTTCAAACCTTCTTTGCGAACCGTATTGGAGAGATACAGAAGGCCGGACCCATGACGGATTGGTGGTGGATTCCAGGTCAGTACAACGTGGCCGATCTGGTCACAAGAGGGTGTTCACCTGAGCAGCTTGACGGTGACTCCCTGTGGCAGAGAGGTCCTGAGTTCTTGACCAGACCGGTGAAGGAATGGCCCATGAAGTCCGCAGCAGAGGTGGCCTCCGGCGCCAGGGAGATTGTGAGTAAGCTACAGAGGAAAGCTTTCTCCGCAGCCGTTACCAGGTCCCAGACGAAGGAGTTGTCTGCGCCAGGCGGTCCTAGCGGTGTCGGTGGCAGGGTCGAAGACGGTGCAACTGCAGGGTCTTCCCTGGTCAGAATCATGACGTCCTTGCCAGGTGCAACTACAAGGTCTTCCTCAACGGCATCGGACGTCTGCAGTATGAAGAGACTGTGGGGTTCAGCTCTCGTGGATCAGTTGGATCTATCAAGGAGCAGTACCTTGACCAAGCTCTGTGGTGCTGTGGGACAGGTCCGCAGATATGTGCACTCATGGTTGAGTGTGAAACATCGAACCGGCAAGCGGGAACGGTGGGAGGCGGCGCTCACAGTCGAGGAGCGCAAAGTAGCGTTCCAGGACCTATGCCTCGCTGCCCAGGCCGGTGTAGCCTTCCCCACGACGACTCTTAACCGGCTTGTTGTGCACAAAGACAATGCAACAGGACTCTTGCTGTGCCACGGCCGAGTCCAGTCCGTGGATGAGGAGAGATGTGGGGTTCCTTTGCTTCCCCACAAACATCGTATCAGCATACTTCTCGCCGAAGAAGCTCACCGTGCCAACCACGAAGGCGTTGCCGGAACCCTCCTTCGGATGAGAAAAAGGGCTTGGGTAGTGCAAGGCCCTAGAGTCGCCCGCAAGGTGGTCGACGTGTGCGTACATTGCCGGAAAAGAAGAGCCAAGTTAAGCACGCAAGTGATGGGCAACCTCCCCCCTGTACGCACCAGTCCAGCGGCTCCTTTTGAGTATACAACACTGGACCTGTTTGGCCCGTACACCGTCAGGAGCGTGGTGAAAGGGCGAGCGAAGAGGAAGATCTGGGGAGTTGTCTTTAGTTGTATGGCCTCAAGAGCGGTTCATGCAGACTTGGTTGAAGACCTGTCGACTGACAGCTTTCTCAAAACGTACCAGCGATTCACCGCCTTGAGAGGCCATCCGAAGAGGCTCTGGTCTGACCAGGGCACAAATTTTGTGGGGGCCAAACCAGCACTTGAAGAGCTCTACAGCTTCCTGGCGGGTCTCAACAGAGAGGAGATACAGAGGAGAGCGGCTGTGGCTGGGACCGACTGGACTTGGGAGTTTAGCCCAGCGGACTCGCCACACAGAAATGGGGCAGCGGAGGCGGCTGTCCGTGTGTTGAAGAGAGCGTTGAGCAGCGTTGGTGAGGGTGGTGAGTTGACCACTCTAGAGTTCCAGACCCTCCTTTATCTGGCTGCCAATCTCGCGAACGAGAGGCCGATCGGTGCCAGAGCACAAGTTCGAGATGAGTCTGTGGACATTGTGACACCCAACATGTTGCTGTTGGGGCGGGCGGGGCCCGGAGGTGACACCCAGGGATTTGAATTCCCTGCTTATCCTTTCAGCCGTCTACGAGCAGTCCAGGTGGAGGTCGACAAATTCTGGAGGCGTTGGAGCCAGCTAGCAGGTCCTCACCTGTTCGTCCGTCAAAAGTGGCACTTTCCTGCCAGGAATATCACAGCTGGAGACCTGGTCTGGTTGGCGGACCAAAACGCCCTCCGGGGTCGTTTCAGACTGGGTCGGGTCGTGGAGGCTTTCCCTGACGACAAAGGTGTCGTTCGGGACGTCAAAGTGCGAACCTGTCACAGTCCTCCCATCAGCTGGTCCCGTGTGAAGAAGGAAGGGGCTCCTTGTTCTTCCACCATCCTCCACAGGGACGTGCGGAGGCTGGTGGTGCTGATTCCAGTTGAGGAGCAGGGAGGTGGTGCCGGACTCAGTTAGCTACTGTTTGAAAAGCTGTTGGATTATTTTCTACCACCAGCGGACTTTGAAGTTTCCATTTTTTTTAAATGTTGGATTATTTTTCTACCACAACGGATTTTGAAGTTTTCCATGTTTTAAATATTTACGATTTGTCTATTATGTTTACAAAGCAGGATTTGGAGCAGTGAAAGAATCGCTTGTTTGTGTGTTTATTATGGCCTATTTGGTCGGTGCCCAATAGCCCAGGTGGGAGGTGTGTGGTTTTATCCCATTTTAATATAAACATTTTCTTGCTATGCTTTCTATTTTATTTTGTATTGAGTGGTGTAAGAGTGACATCTGTCGGCAGTAATGATCACGCGCAAGATAGGCTCTTATGCGCATGCGAGGACTGGCTGCGAGTCAGAAGGACGATGGACATTGTTGTTGATGGGTGTTGTGGAGCTGTCGATTACCTAGCCACTAGTTGAAACTGCCTGAAAATAATGTGTTAAGTTTAATAAATGTGTTTCAAATATGCTCGAGTAAGTCACTGTCTCACCCGTCGATAACCCCTTTGCGGAAGGAGTTGCTAAAGTTGAGGAGTAATTTAGTAAAACCGTACACACACTGGGTCTGATGAAACCACTCTGACCTGAGATCAGATTCTAAAAAATGTCAGTCGCTCTTCGGTTTTTCAAAAATAGCAGACCTATACAAGCTCGTAGCGCGCCACTCGGTGGAGGAGGAGGAGTGAATCCGCCTCATGCGCTTTTGAGCAACTCAATGCAAGTGGATGGAAGGAGAACTCGGGTGTCTTCTCTATAGATATATATACTCTATGGACGGAGGTGAGCGGGCGGGGTCGACCCTATGCCCTTACTGGGCTGCATTCAAGACTCCTGACCTGTGTCTGAACACAGCTTTGATGGATGTGTTCTGCCCCCCCCCCCCCCCCCCCCCTCCCCCCCATCAAACAAAATGTTTGGTCAAACCATATGGGGTTCCATTGGAAATGCATTGGAGCGGACATTAAACACAGACACAAGACAGACGCAAGACAGGTGTCTTCAATGTGTGAACGCAGCCCAGTAAGGCCCCACCCCCCTCCTGGTGCTGCGGCCATCTTGGATCCTAAACACAGAGAGAGAGGGGTGGGGCCATCTTGGATCCTAAACACAGAGAGAGAGGGGTGGGGCCATCTTGGATCCTAAACACAGAGAGAGAGGGGTGGGGCCATCTTGGATCCTAAACACAGAGAGAGAGGGGTGGGGCCATCTTGGATCCTAAACACAGGGAGAGAGAGGTGGGGCCATCTTGGATCCTAAACACAGAGAGAGAGAGGTGGGGCCATCTTGGATCCTAAACACAGAGAGAGAGAGGTGGGGCCATCTTGGATCCTAAACACAGAGAGAGAGAGGTGGGGCCATCTTGGATCCTAAACACAGGGAGAGAGAGGTGGGGCCATCTTGGATCCTAAACACAGAGAGAGAGAGGTGGGGCCATCTTGGATCCTAAACACAGGGAGAGAGGGGTGGGGCCATCTTGGATCCTAAACACAGGGAGAGAGAGGTGGGGCCATCTTGGATCCTAAACACAGGGAGAGAGAGGTGGGGCCATCTTGGATCCTAAACACAGGGAGAGAGGTGGGGCCATCTTGGATCCTAAACACAGGGAGAGAGGGGTGGGGCCATCTTGGATCCTAAACACAGGGAGAGAGGTGGGGCCATCTTGGGTCCTAAACACAGGGAGAGAGAGGTGGGGCCATCTTGGATCCTAAACACAGGGAGAGAGGTGGGGCCATCTTGGGTCCTAAACACAGGGAGAGAGAGGTGGGGCCATCTTGGATCCTAAACACAGAGAGAGAGAGGTGGGGCCATCTTGGAATTTAGCTTCGGCTAACTCTGGTCCATTTACATTGATGTGAAAACTGACATGTTGATTAATGAGCGTTGTCCCTGTCAAAAAAATAAAATAAAATAAAATAAAATAAAATAAAATAAAATAAAATAAAATAAAATAAAATAAAATAAAATAAAATAAAATAAAATAAAATAAAATAAAATAAAATAAAATAAAATAAAATAAAATAAAATAAAATAAAAATAAACCCCCAACCTGGAGGACCAGGTGCTGATAGCTGGCGATGGATCGGACACACTCTTCGCTAGCCTGCGTCTATAAGCCAGGGCTTAAGGCCCAAAACAATCCCAAATCTGCACTGATCTCATTCATCTCTCATTTTGGGTGGGAACCCTGTTATATGCTTTAGCTATTGAAAAATAGCAGATCTACAAGCTCATAGCGCGCCACCGAGTGGCGCGCTACGAGCTTGTAGGTCTGCTATTTTTTGAAAAATCGAAGAACGACTGACACATAGAAACATAGCTTTTTCAGAAAACTGTCAGGATGTAGAAGAACATTTTTTTTAGAATCTGATCTCAGGTCAGAATGGGTTAAATTACCCGTATGAGATCCTCAGGACTGAAATCAGTCCCCAGGACTGAGAACTTTAAGCCCTGCTAGCATCACAAGATACGCCGTTCCCACAAAGGGAGAAGGAAGAGAGGCAGACCACGAAACACCTGGCGCCGTGACCTGGATGCAGATGAGTAGAGATCTGGGCCACACAGGGGGACAGCTGGTGGCCGAACGGTTTGCGGAACGGTCTTGATATCGGAAAGGTCGCTATAGTTCGTATCCCCGGACCGGCACGTTAAAATGACCACCGCTGAAGTGCCCTTTGAGCAAGGCATTGAACCCCTACCATGAAATGTTCTATGAGCAGGGCCTGGCTGTAAACAAGTTCTTGAGCTTAGTCCAGTTACCCTGGGTAAACATAGTACCTTTCCTTTCCTTAGTCCAGTTACCCTGGGTAAACATAGTACCTTTCCTTTCCTTAGTCCAGTTACCCTGGGTAAACATAGTACCTTCCCTTTCCTTAGTCCAGTTACCCTGGGTAAACATAGTACCTTTCCTTTCCTTAGTCCAGTTACCCTGGGTAAACATAGTACCTTTCCTTTCCTTAGTCCAGTTACCCTGGGTAAACATAGTACCTTTCCTTAGTCCAGTTACCCTGGGTAAACATGGTACCTTTCCTTTCCTTAGTCCAGTTACCCTGGGTAAACATGGTACCTTTCCTTTCCTTAGTCCAGTTACCCTGGGTAAACATAGTACCTTTCCTTTCCTTAGTCCAGTTACCCTGGGTAAACATAGTACCTTTCCTTTCCTTAGTCCAGTTACTCTGGGTAAACATAGTACCTTTCCTTTCCTTAGTCCAGTTACCCTGGGTAAACATAGTACCTTTCCTTTCCTTAGTCCAGTTACCCTGGGTAAACATAGTACCTTCCCTTTCCTTAGTCCAGTTACCCTGGGTAAACATAGTACCTTTCCTTTCCTTAGTCCAGTTACCCTGGGTAAACATAGTACCTTTCCTTTCCTTAGTCCAGTTACCCTGGGTAAACATGGTACCTTTCCTTTCCTTAGTCCAGTTACCCTGGGTAAACATGGTACCTTTCCTTTCCTTAGTCCAGTTACCCTGGGTAAACATAGTACCTTTCCTTTCCTTAGTCCAGTTACCCTGGGTAAACATAGTACCTTTCCTTTCCTTAGTCCAGTTACCCTGGGTAAACATGGTACCTTTCCTTTCCTTAGTCCAGTTACCCTTGGTAAACATAGTACCTTTCCTTTCCTTAGTCCAGTTACCCTGGGTAAACATACTACCTTTCCTTTCCTTAGTCCAGTTACCCTGGGTAAACATAGTACCTTTCCTTTCCTTAGTCCAGTTACCCTGGGTAAACATAGTACCTTTCCTTTCCTTAGTCCAGTTACCCTGGGTAAACATAGTACCTTTCCTTTCCTTAGTCCAGTTACCCTGGGTAAACATTGTACCTTTCCTTTCCTTAGTCCAGTTACCCTGGGTAAACATAGTACATTTCCTTTCCTTAGTCCAGTTACCCTGGGTAAACATAATACCTTTCCTTTCCTTAGTCCAGTTACCCTGGGTAAACATAGTACCTTTCCTTTCCTTAGTCCATTTACCCTGGGTAAACATGGTACCTTTCCTTTCCTTAGTCCAGTTACCCTGGGTAAACATAGTACCTTTCCTTTCCTTAGTCCAGTTACCCTGGGTAAACATAGTACCTTTCCTTTCCTTAGTCCAGTTACTCTGGGTAAACATAGTACCTTTCCTTTCCTTAGTCCAGTTACCCTGGGTAAACATAGTACCTTTCCTTTCCTTAGTCCAGTTACCCTGGGTAAACATAGTACCTTTCCTTTCCTTAGTCCAGTTACCCTGGGCAAACATAGTACCTTTCCTTTCCTTAGTCCAGTTACCCTGGGTAAACATAGTACCTTTCCTTTCCTTAGTCCAGTTACCCTGGGTAAACATAGTACCTTTACTTTCCTTACCTTACAAGGGAGAAGGAAGAGAGGCAGAAGACGAAACACCTGGCGCCGTGACCTGGATTGCAGATGAGTAGAGATCTGGCCACACATGGGGACAGCTGAAGAAGATGGACCGGGATGTCTGGAGATCTCTTGTTCGTGGCCTATGCCCAAAGTTGGGCTATAGGCGTTAAGAACAGCATGTCCTCACTGTATTGCATCACTGCTATTATTTTAATGTTTTATGCCTTGCTTTTCTTTTATTTCTTTCTCCATTGTTCTGTAAAGCACTTTGAGCTGCATTTCATGTCATGAAAGGTGCTATACAAATAAAGTTGTATTATTAATTAATGACTTAATCAATAATTGCCATCCCTATAGTTAAAATAGATTATTTATTATGAGTATATGAACAAAAATATGCTATAATTATGTATACTCTTTTCACGTAGTCTTTTATTTTACATTCATCCACATGGACAACATATCGGTCACAATGTGACCGTCAAAATACTAACTCTAAGGTGTCGTCCATTTTAGAACGACTGAAAAACACGATGTAAAAATATATATATATTTCTTCAGTGTGTCAACTCACAGCCTCACAATGGGGAAACATACCTCATTTATGTTGACAAAACAAATTATATTTATACACTTTAACCCATTCTGACCAGGCACCCATTTTGGTGTCAGCATCATGTTATGCTTTAGCTATTTAAAAATAGCAGATCTACAAGCTCATAGCGCACCACCGAGTGGCGCGATACAAGCTTGTAGGTCTGCTATTTTTGGAAAAATCAAAGATTCTGATCTCAGGTCAGAATGGGTTCATCAGACCAGTGTGTGTCCGGCGGAAACCTCGTATGAATCTGATCTCAGGTCAGAATGGGTTAAAGAACGGTGTCAGTGTAAAAGTTGACAGCGCCATATGGAGCAGTGCTTCTCAATGTGGACTCAATGGAGTGTACGGGTCCATTTGGTTCTATTAGTTAGGATTGTAAATTGGGGTTCGAGAGATAACTCTGTGTGCTAATGCATATGAGGGGGGGGGGGGGGGGGGGGATGAGGGGGCGACACATGGGACCCATACATACAAAACATTCTGCGACTCCACAAATGGGTTCTTCTAACCCACTGTTGGGGGACGATGCTAATGTGCTAACTACAGCATGTCTCTGGGCTGTTTGGGAACGATGCTAACGTGCTAACTACAGCATGTCTCTGGGCTGTTTGGGAACGATGCTAACGTGCTAACTACAGCATGTCTCTGGGCTGTTTGGGAACGATGCTAACGTGCTAACTACAGCATGTCTCTGGGGCTGCTGCTGTCTGTGTGGACACCGTAGTGCTAACGTGCTAACGTGCTAACTACAGCATGTCTCTGGCCTGCTGCTGTCTGTGTGGGGACCGCAGTGCTAACGTGCTAACTACAGCATGTCTCTGGGGCTGCTGCTGTCTGTGTGGGGACCGTAGTGCTAACGTGCTAACTACAGCATGTCTCTGGGGCTGCTGCTGTCTGTGTGGGGACCGTGGTGCTAATGTGCTAACTACAGCATGTCTCTGGGGCTAACGTGCTAACTACAGCATGTCTCTGGGGCTAACGTAGCTAACGTGCTAACTACAGCATGTCTCTGGGGCTAACGTAGCTAACGTGCTAACTACAGCATGTCTCTGGGGCTAACGTGCTAACGTGCTAACTACAGCATGTCTTTGGGGCTAACGTGCTAACTACAGCATGTCTCTGGGGCTAACGTGCTAACGTGCTAACTACAGCATGTCTCTGGGGCTAACGTGCTAACATGCTAACGTGCTAACTACAGCATGTCTCTGGGGCTAACGTGCTAACGTGCTAACTACAGCATGTCTTTGGGGCTAACGTGCTAACTACAGCATGTCTCTGGGGCTGCCGTAGCTAACGTGCTAACTACAGCATGTCTCTGGGGCTGCCGTAGCTAACGTGCTAACTACAGCATGTCTCTGGGGCTGCCGCCGTGGTGTAGCATCATGTCGTCGTAGACCAGCCGGTAGACGCGCAGCACGTGGCGGGCCGCGCGGCGGGGTCCGTCCGCCGGCACTCGGCGTGCACCTGGAACAGGTGGAAGTGCGCCAGGTCGCCGCCGCCCACGGCGCCCAGCAGGTGGCGCGTCACCGCCGGGATCTTCCACACATCCGTCTTCTCGTCGTAGCCCGGCATCAGCTCGTCCGCGAAGGCCACGCCCCCTCCTCCCCCTCCTCACCGCCGCCAACTATCGGAGAGATAGCATGGTGTTGGTACCATTAGGAGAGATAACATGATGTTGGTACCATTAGGAGATAACATGATGTCGGTACCAATAGGAGAGATAACATGATGTTGGTACCATTAGGAGAGATAACATGATGTTGGTACCATTAGTAGAGATAACATGGTGTTGGTACCATTAGGAGAGATAACATGATGTTGGTACCATTAGGAGATAACATGATGTCGGTACCATTAGGAGAGATAACATGATGTCGGTACCATTAGGAGAGATAACATGATGTCTGTACCATTAGGAGAGATAACATGATGTCGGTACCATTAGGAGAGATAACATGGTGTCGGTACCATTAGGAGAGATAACATGGTGTTGGTACCATTAGGAGAGATAACATGATGTTGGTACCATTAGGAGAGATAACATGATGTCAGTACCATTAGGAGAAATAACATGATGTTGGTAGCCTACCATTAGGAGAGATAACATGGTGTTGGTACCATTAGGAGAGATAACATGATGTTGGTACCATTAGGAGAGATAACATGGTGTTGTAATGGCATCATCATGCTATTATGCCCGTGGATATACAGAGTGAACTTAACAATGATAAATGAATATGATAATACCGTTTTATATAATCACCAACATGACTTATGTTTGTTATTTACAGCTAGGTAGAGTAGTGGGGCGAGATGGAAAAGGGGCGAGGTGACCTGTTACCGATATCAGCCAAGCGTTGATCAAAATAACAATTCTTCTACATTCTCTAATTGTGTCGACTTCTGGTAAATGAACGGTTAAATACAATATGCGATTACTTTGCGATTACATATCTCCCTCTCATTTTAATGGATTGCCAGCCCTAAAATGAAGTAATGCAGATGTTGAACAATAATTTAAGTCCTGAGAGAATAAAATTAAACATGTTACACTCGCAACAGTTAAAGATCTAATAAGGGTCCATTTGGTTACCAACTCTCCAGACCACCTGGAACCCCCTCTGTGTGTGTGTGTGTGTGTGTGTGTGTGTGTGTGTGTGTGTGTGTGTGTGTGTGTGTGTGTGTGTGTGTGTGTGTGTGTGTGTGTGTGTGTGTGTGTGTGTGTGTGTGTGTGTGTGTGTGTGTATGTGTGTGTGTGTGTGTGTGTGTGGATGGACCCTTACAGGTCTGTAACTCTGAGAGTGTAACACATGGAACCAAATGGAGTCTGGACCCTTACAGGTCTGTGACTCTGAGAGTGTAACACATGGAACCAAATGGACCCTTACGGGTCTGTGACTCTGAGAGTGTAACACATGGAACCAAATGGACCCCTGGCCTACAGTCCATGAATGAAGTCACAACTCACTGACACGTCATCTCCACGACGTGGCGCTGTTGTTCCATTAACGCCACACAGCCCTGCATGACCCCATGGTGGCCGGCAGGGGGCGCGGATGGGCCGAAAATCAGCATTAATCAGCAGAACCAGCTGTGCGTGCGTATGGGCGTGTAGGCTACTGTGTGTACACACACACAGCACACACACACACACACACACACACACACACACACACACACACACACACACACA
>NC_139707.1:52515339-52520339 GCF_964188405.1 Protomyctophum parallelum
TACTTGCTTGTTGCACACTAGTAGGACATAAATGGCCTACTAGTGCGCAAGCAGAGCGCGCAAGTACTTTCGACCGCTACAAACTGTCAAATCTCAGTATTGACTACTTGTGCCTGATACGGCAGTGGTGCGCCAGATTACATACATATACATATATATATACACAGGAGCATTACCTTTAATCCTCCCAACACTAAAACATATCGTCATTACGTCACCATCGAAAACCAATTACACTCTGGCATTGGGTCCTTTAATCCACATCTTTATTACGTCATCATTGAGAGCTAGTTATACATATACTATGTATATGTTGCTGGGACGGTGCATACGCATCAAAAGTGGCGGGGCGGCTGGGACGGTGCATACGAGTCCCGGACGAAACTAGTACTTGCACGCTCTGCTTGTGCAAGTAATGAAGGGAACATTTAATAATGTGCCTCATTACGTCATATTGTCTCTTTGTTGTTAATGGTGTTTAATGTTTGTGTTTGCATCAGCTCTCTGACACTTATTTCAGACATGCTCTAGTATGTGAAGAGTCTGCCTGTAGGCTGTGATATTAACTCATTTTGGATTAAAAAAAGGAAAGAAAATCCTTGTCTTCTCCTCTCCTCAACAGTTAGTCTTGTTGTCTCCTCTCCTCAACAGTTAGTCTTGTTTTCTCCTCAACAGTTAGTCTTGTTTTCTCCTCTCCTCAACAGTTAGTCTTGTTTTCTCCTCTCCTCAACAGTTAGTCTTGTTTTCTCCTCTCCTCAACACTCAGTCTTGTTTTCTCCTCTCCTCAACAGTTAGTCTTGTTTTCTCCTCTCCTCAACAGTTAGTCTTGTTTTCTCCTCAACAGTTAGTCTTGTTTTCTCCTCTCCTCAACAGTCAGTCTTGTTTTCTCCTCTCCTCAACAGTTAGTCTTGTTTTCTCCTCCTCAACAGTTAGTCTTGTTTTCTCCTCAACAGTCAGTCTTGTTTTCTCCTCTCCTCAACAGTCAGTCTTGTTTTCTGCTCTCCTCAACAGTTAGTCTTGTTTTCTCCTCCTCAACAGTTAGTCTTGTTTTCTCCTCTCCTCAAGTCAGTCTTGTTTTCTCCTCTCCTCAACAGTCAGTCTTGTTTTCTGCTCTCCTCAACAGTTAGTCTTGTTTTCTCCTCTCCTCAACAGTTAGTCTTGTTTTCTCCTCTCCTCAAGTCAGTCTTGTTTTCTCCTCTCCTCAACAGTTAGTCTTGTTTTCTGCTCTCCTCAACAGTTAGTCTTGTTTTCTCCTCTCCTCAACAGTTAGTCTTGTTTTCTCCTCTCCTCAACAGTTAGTCTTGTTTTCTGCTCTCCTCAACAGTTAGTCTTGTTTTCTGCTCTCCTCAACAGTTAGTCTTGTTTTCTTCTCTCCTCAACAGTTAGTCTTGTTTTCTCCTCCTCAACAGTTAGTCTTGTTTTCTCCTCTCCTCAACAGTTAGTCTTGTTTTCTCCTCTCCTCAACAGTTGTCTTGTTTTCTCCTCTCCTCAACAGTTAGTCTTGTTTTCTGCTCTCCTCAACAGTTAGTCTTGTTTTCTGCTCTCCTCAACAGTTAGTCTTGTTTTCTTCTCTCCTCAACAGTTAGTCTTGTTTTCTCCTCTCCTCAACAGTTGTCTTGTTTTCTCCTCTCCTCAACAGTTAGTCTTGTTTTCTGCTCTCCTCAACAGTTAGTCTTGTTTTCTCCTCCTCAACAGTTATTCTTGTTTTCTCCTCTCCTCAACAGTTAGTCTTGTTTTCTCCTCTCCTCAACAGTTAGTCTTGTTTTCTCCTCTCCTCAACAGTTGTCTTGTTTTCTCCTCTCCTCAACAGTTAGTCTTGTTTTCTCCTCTCCTCAACAGTTAGTCTTGTTTTCTTCTCTCCTCAACAGTTAGTCTTGTTTTCTCCTCCTCAACAGTTAGTCTTGTTTTCTCCTCTCCTCAACAGTTAGTCTTGTTTTCTCCTCTCCTCAACAGTTGTCTTGTTTTCTCCTCTCCTCAACAGTTAGTCTTGTTTTCTCCTCTCCTCAACAGTTAGTCTTGTTTTCTCCTCTCCTCAACAGTTAGTCTTGTTTTCTCCTCTCCTCAACAGTTAGTCTTGTTTTCTCCTCTCCTCAACAGTTAGTCTTGTTTTCTGCTCTCCTCAACAGTTAGTCTTGTTTTCTCCTCAACAGTTAGTCCTGCTCTCCTCAACAGTTAGTGTTGTTTTCTCCTCAACAGTTAGTCTTGTTTTCTCCTCAACAGTTAGTCTTGTTTTCTGCTCTCCTCAACAGTTAGTCTTGTTTTCTCCTCAACAGTCAGTCTTGTTTTCTCCTCTCCTCAACAGTGCCACCATGAAAATCAAAAACAGTCACAAATGTGTTGAACCGTGACTGTAAAGTATATCTGTAGGTAAAGATGATTAGTGAGGATAGAGTTCACTGTAGTGTGTGCGTGCGTCTGCTTGTGTGCGTGTTCGTGTGCTTGTGTGCGTGTGCGTGCATCTAAATCTATAAATGAGGGATATTTTAGTGTATCTTTCAGTGTTTATTGTTAAGTTAACATTGAGGTTCTGTAGTAGTAGTAGTTCTAGTTCTAGTGTTCTGTAGGGTTCTGTAGAACTAGTGTTCTGTAGCTCTAGTGTTCTGTAGTTCTAGTGTTCTGTAGTTCTAGTGTTCTGTAGTTTATTTTTTATTCCCAAAAATTTGTAACCCATTTCTCACCCCTGTGTCAATCATCTAATGTGATCCTGGGCTCTACACACCCTCCACCAACCTAGTCCCCATATATGGGGGACAAGGGGAGAGCAACGGACTTGAACTCATGCTTCCTTGTGTCCAAGTTGCTCCTTTACACCTGACAGGGGGGAGTTTCCCTGGTTGGACGTAGCGCGTGGAAGGAACACGTTATTCCAACCAGTTCCTTTCCCCTCCATCAGGCGCCCCGGCTGGCCAGGGGGAGGCAGTTTGTGTTCTGTAGGTTCTGACTGTAACCTGACTCCACTCAGCCTGCAGCTCTGACCTACATATGACCTACTTACCTGCTCATTGTTCTGTCTGTCTGTCTGTCTGTCTGTCTGTCTGTCTGTCTGTCTGTCTGTCTGTCTGTCTGTCTGTCTGTCTGTCTGTCTGTCTGTCTGTCTGTCTGCCTTCTGTCTGTCTGTCTGTCTGTCTGTCTGTCTGTCTGTCTGTCTGTCTGTCTGCCTGCCTGCCTGCCTGCCTGCCTGCCTGCCTGCCTGCCTGTCTGTCTGTCTGTCTGTCTGTCTGTCCATTGCAGGACTAACAGGTGTCTTTGTGTCCAGTAGACAACAGACCTCATGTCGCACAGCTGCGTCTAGATTCTCCCGGCGGATCCTGCCGGGAGCTGCCTCTGCTACAGAAAACATCGGTCGGTCGGTCGGTCGGTCGGTCGGCCAGATGAATGTGTGCTGCTGATGTGTTTGTCTCCCTCTAGAGGCCAGTCGGTGGTACTGATGTGTTTGTCTCCCTCTAGAGGCCAAATGAAGACCTGCTGATGTCTGCTGGACTCTGAACACCAGGAGATGTTCACCTGAACCTGGTGCTGTTGAGCAAGGCATGTTTACACCCTAAACCATTCATCCTACACCCTACCCATTACCCTACACCCTAAGGTCCTAACCCATTCACCCTACAGCCTACATCCTACCCTAACACCCTAGGGGCGAGCAAACTCTGTCTTTTAAAGTGAACGCGTATGCTGCCCGGCACTGGGAACTGGGGTTTATGCTAACAGCTAGCTAGCTGGCTAACAGCTAGCAGATAGAGTTAACTCATGGCGTTGTTTCTCCACTAGATGTCACTGTTAACTCATGGCGTTGTTTCTCCACTAGATGTCGACGACGACAGAGAATGGAACGGGAGGACCTCGTAACACCAACCCAGAAAAGACCTATAAAAAGGTAAAGGTTTCACTGGCAGCACCCCCTGGTGGCTGGGCATGGACCTCTGGGCACCAGGGTGGCTGGGCATGGACCTCTGGGCACCAGGGTGGTTGGCATGGACCTCTGGGCACCACGGTGGTTGGCATGGACCTCTGGGCACCAGGGTGGTTGGCATGGCCCTCTGGGCACTAGGGTGGCTGGGCATGGCCCTCTGGGCACCAGGGTGGTTGGCATGGCCCTCTGGGCACCAGGGTGGCTGGCATGGCCGTCTGGGCACCAGGGTGGTTGGCATGGCCCTCTGGGCACCAGGGTGGTTGGCATGGTCCTCTGGGCACGAGGGTGGCTGGCATGGCCGTCTGGGCACCAGGGTACTTGGCACAGCCTTTACTGCGTGTGTGTGTGTGTGTGTGTGTGTGTGTGTGTGTGTGTGTGTGTGTGTGTGTGTGTGTGTGTGTGTGTGTGTCCCATCTGTCAGTATTGTATACCTATTCCTTTTTTTAAACTTGTTTATTGCCATTATAAAATCATTTACAGGCAATTTCATATTACAAGACATTTTCTCTCAGTCATTTTTTTTAAGTGTAAAAGTAAAATAAGTGACATTACAGGAAAAGAAAGAAAATAAAATACATAGTAATATTATAGTAGTATTATGTGCCTTGGGGGTAAACCTTTACTCTTCACTGTGATATGGGAGGTTTTAATTTAGGGTATCTGGGCAGCGTCTCTCTCGACCCATTTGTAGAATCTGCTTCCAGATATTCTGCCACTAACTCCCATCTCCTTTTGAAGTTGGCTAGCTTAATTTGTAACTGGGCTGTCATATTATCATATATTCCATCTTATATATCTGTTTAACTTTTTGTAGCCACTGATCAATAGTAGGGTCTCATCAAATTAAGTGTCACAATCTTTCTTGCAACTATCAACAGAATGCATTATCCCATTCTGAACGGGAACCCATTTTGGTGTTAGCATCATGTTATGCTTTAGCTATTGAAAAATAGCAGATCTACAAGCTCATAGCTATTTGCTATATATGCTATTTTTGAAAAATCGAAGAACGACTGACATTTTTAGAATCTGATCTCAGGTCAGAATGGGTTAATCAGACCAGTGTGTGTCCAGTGGAAACCTCGTATGA
>NC_139707.1:52522839-52547839 GCF_964188405.1 Protomyctophum parallelum
AGCATGCACACAAACACACAGTGTTATGTGACATACTGTACCAGAAGTCTAGTGGAAGAAAATATGACGCTTAAGGAAATAGAACAATTCAGCGTTCCTCGCCAAAGAACACAACGTCCAACCAGGGAGCGCCCCTAACACTGACTCACTGCTCACAGTGAAGGAACTACATTACCCAGACTCCTCTATGTTCTGCTCACAGTAAAGGAACTACATTACCCAGACTCCTCTATGTTCTGCTCACAGTGAAGGAACTACATTACCCAGACTCCTCTATGTTCTTCTCACAGTGAAGGAACTACATTACTCATAGTTCTCTCTGTTCTGCTCACAGCGAAGGAAGCAACCTCACCCCTGCTCATCATTATCCATATTCTCACTCATTCACTACATTACCCAGACTCCCCTCTGTTCTGTTATTTCACTACATTACCCAGACTCCTCTCTGTTCTGTTATTTCACTACATTACCCAGACTCCTCTCTGTTCTGCTCACAGTGAAGGAACTACATTACCCATAGTCCTCTCTGTTCTGCTCACAGCAAAGGAACTACATTACCCATAGTCCTCTCTGTTCTGCTCACAGTGAAGGAAATACATTACCCATAGTCCTCTCTGTTCTGCTCACAGTGAAGGAACTACATTACCCATAGTCCTCTCTGTTCTCTCATAGTGAAGGCAGCAACCTCACCCCTGCTCATCATTATCCAGACTTCCGGTTCAAAACCTACGCTCCACTGGCGTTCCGCTACTTCAGAGACCTGTTTGGAATCAAACCGGACGATTACCTGGTAAGACCCACCTCACCCCTGCTCATTTTGACAGGCTGTTATGACGACAGAGTACAGCATCTTGCAATGGGTCTGGTCCACAAGATTCACTACACCACTAAGATACCCATGTACCTGTCTAAATACTTCACTAAGATACCATGTACCTGTCTAAATACTTCACTAAGATACCCATGTACCTGTCTAAATACTCCACTAAGATACCCATGTACCTGTCTAAATACTCCACTAAGATACCCATGTACCTGTCTAAATACTTCACTAAGATACCCATGTACCTGTTTAAATACTTCACTAAGATACCCATGTACCTGTCTAAATACTCCACTAAGATACCCATGTACCTGTCTAAATACTTCACTAAGATACCCATGTACCTGTCTAAATACTTCACTAAGATACCCATGTACCTGTCTAAATACTTCACTAAGATACCCATGTACCTGTCTAAATACTTCACTAAGATACCCATGTACCTGTCTAAATACTTCACTAAGATACCCATGTACCTGTCTAAATACTTCACTAAGATACCCATGTACCTGTCTAGATACTTTGTGGGTGCCTATGGGCTATAGTTCCAAACATTGGAACTATCCCATTGAGACAAAGTGGGGTGCTTTGGGCTATAGTTCCAAACATTGGAACTATCCCATTGAGACAAAATATATATTGTATTTTACAGTATTCTGGTTAACAAGCCTCTCATAGAGCTGTCTAACCCTGGGGACAGTGGGAGTCTGTTCTATCTGACTACAGTATAATATGTTTATATTTTACAGTATTCCCTGGTGAATGAGCCTCTCATAGAGCTGTCTATCTGACTACAGTATAATATGTTTATATTTTACAGTATTCCCTGGTGAATGAACCTCTCGTAGAGCTGTCTGTTCTATCTGACTACAGTATAATATGTTTATATTTTACAGTATTCCCTGGTTAACGAGCCTCTCATAGAGCTGTCTAACCCTGTTCTATCTGACTACAGTATAATATGTTTATATTTTACAGTATTCCCTGGTGAATGAACCTCTCATAGAGCTGTCTAACCCTGTTCTATCTGACTACAGTATAATGTTTATATTTGACAGTATTCCCTGGTTAATGAGCCCCTCATAGAGCTGTCTAACCCTGACTACAGTATAATATGTTTATATTTTACAGTATTCCCTGGTGAATGAGCCTCTCATAGAGCTGTCTAACCCTGTGTTCTATCTGACTACAGTATAATGTTTATATTTTACAGTATTCCCTGGTGAACGGGCCTCTCATAGAGCTGTCTACAGTATAATATGTTTATATTTTACAGTATTCCCTGGTGAATGAGCCTCTCATAGAGCTGTCTAACCCTGGGGCCAGTGGGTCATTGTTCTATCTGACCAGAGATGACGAGTTTATCATAAAGACGGTTCAACACAAAGAGGCCAAATTCCTCCAGAGACTCCTGCCTGGATACTACATGGTGAGTATTAATACTCTATTACTACTGCCTGGATACTACATGGTGAGTATTAATACTCTATTACTACTGCCTGGATACTACATGGTGAGTATTTATACTCTATGACTACTGCCTGGATACTACATGGTGAGTATTAATACTCTATTACTACTGCCTGGATACTACATGGTGAGTATTAATACTCTATTACTACTGCCTGGATACTACATGGTGAGTATTTATACTCTATTACTACTGCCTGTATACTACATGGTGAGTATTAGTTATTATATGGTATTAGTACCCTAATACCAGCCTTTAGTGAGAAGTGGACCGTTTTCATTGCGTCGTGTCTAACAGAACCTGAACCAGAACCCCAGGACGTTACAATTTACAATTTAGGCATTTAGCAAACGCTCTTAATCCAGAGCGATTTACATTAAGCAAGAACAAAAAAGCGTGGGAATACATCACATATTATTAACCCTAACATGCGTAAGCTAAGAAAGTAACAGTGGAATATCTATATAATGAAACTATACATATAAACTATACATATATACTACTATGCTATACATAATGTACTATGACGTGCTATGACTACATACAATGCAATTATAGTGCTGTCTACATAACATGCTATAAGTCTGTATCAAATGCAATCTAAGTCTACAGAAATGCTATCTAAGGGTAAGTGCTATGGGACATGATGGAGTCTGAAAAGGTGGGTTTTCAGACTACGGCGGAAGATTTGCTTCCTAAGTTCTACAGTCTAATGTTATGATTTCTCAGAACCCCAGGACTCTCCTCTCTAAGTTCTATAATGATGTCTATATGTTTAACAGAACCAGGACTCTCCTCTCTAAGTTCTATAATGATGTCTATATGTTTAACAGAACCAGGACTCTCCTCTCTAAGTTCTATAATGATGTCTATATGTTTAACAGAACCTGAACCAGAACCCCAGGACGTTGCTTCCTAAGTTCTACGGCCTCTACTGCATCCAGTCAGGAGGAATCAACATCAGGCTGGTGGTGATGAACAATGTTCTGCCTCGATCCGTTAAAATGGACTACAAATATGACCTGAAGGTAAGAACTACAACTATGGTGGTGATGAACAATGTTCTGCCTCGATCCGTTAAAATGGACTACAAATATGACCTGAAGGTAAGAACTACAACTATGGTGGTGATGAACAATGTTCTGCCTCGATCCGTTATAATGGACTACAAATATGACCTGAAGGTAAGAACTACAACTATGGTGGTGATGAACAATGTTCTGCCTCGATCCGTTAAAATGGACTACAAATATGACCTGAAGGTAAGAACTACAACTATGGTGGTGATGAACAATGTTCTGCCTCGATCCGTTAAAATGGACTACAAATATGACCTGAAGGTAAGAACTACAACTATGGTGGTGATGAACAACGTTCTGCAAAACTACAAATAAGATCATTGACATTAAGCTCCTCCCCTCAGACCTTAAAGGTTTCATGACATTAATTGTCTTTTATTTTTATTTTTTATGTTAGGCTTGACGTATGACCTCCATTACACCCAAACAACCTGAACTTTGAACATTCAGTGGATTTTCTCTGTGTCTGTGAAGCCTTTTGAGCTGTGATGAAAACAGTGAAAACAGTGACATCTGCTGGTCAATCAGAGCTCTTGTTTGAGTCAGAAAACCCCAGAAAATCTACTGAATGTTAAAAGTTCAGGTTTTGGTTGTTTCTCTTAAAGGGACACTTCACCCTTTTTGCAAATATGTTTTTATTAAATATGTATTAAATATGTTAATGGCGTTTAGAACACTTTCCTGGGTTTGAGATATTTTAGATTTTAGCAGTGAGCCTAGTGTCTCTGATGTCATAGACACTGGGCTCACTTCCTTACTGGACTACAATTCCCATAATGCTTTGGTGCACTGCACCTCCTTGTGGATAGGGGGAGGGGCTGTCATACTGAGTCCAGGACATAAAGCCAGAGTCTATGGTGGCGGTAGCAACAGTGCCCCCCCAGGGTTTTTTAATGGCGGGTTATGAGTTAATGTTTGACATGGCTCCTCCCCCATCAGGGCTCGACCTATAAGAGGAGAGCGTCCCGTAAGGAGAGAGAGAAGGCGGGGCCGACCTACAAAGACCTGGACTTCCAGGAGCTCCATGAGGGTCTGATGTTTGATGGAGAAACACATGGAAACCTGATGAAGACCCTCCAGAGAGACTGTAGGGTAGGTACTGTACTATAACCCCTAACCCCTAGGCCCTAACCCTACCCTAAACCTACCCTAACCCCTAAACCCTAGGCCCTAAACCTGATGAAGACTCCAGATAGACTGTATGGTAGGTTACCTAGCCCCTAACCCCTAGCTCCTAACCCCTAGCCCCTAACCCCTACCCCTAAACCTGATGAAGACCCTCCAGAGAGACTGTAGGGTAGGTACTGTACCATAGGCCCTAACCCTACCCTAAACCTATCCTAACCCTACCCCCTAGGCCCTAACCCTACCCTAACCCCTAGGCCCTAAACCTGATGAAGACCCTCCAGAGATACTGTAGGGTAGGTACAGTACCCTCTATCTACCCTAACCCTACCCCTACCCCATGAGGAGGGTCTGTACCTCTCTCTCTGTGTGTGTGTGTGTGTGTGTGTGTGTGTGTGTGTGTGTGTGTGTGTGTGTGTGTGTGTGTGTGTGTGTGTGTGTGTGTGTGTGTGCGCGTGCGTGCACA
Source organism: Protomyctophum parallelum (assembly GCF_964188405.1). NCBI lineage: Eukaryota > Metazoa > Chordata > Actinopteri > Myctophiformes > Myctophidae > Protomyctophum > Protomyctophum parallelum. Next base: position 52,527,804 of record NC_139707.1, read on the forward strand.
CGCAACTACAAGGGAGGGGGGGGGGGGAGAACAAGGAATTTTGGTATCATATTTTCATTTCCTCAACAATGAGTCAGCTTAAATATCAACCTAGTTACCTCCTGGACAGGCAGGCAGGCAGGCAGGCAGGCAGACAGACAGACAGACAGACAGACAGACAGACATGTAGACAGGCAGGCAGGCAGGCTGTGATGCAATAACAGCAAGTTACACAATAAGGCATTGTGAAAATATAGTTTGTGTTTGTGAATGATTGAATGAAGGTATCATTTAGTGTCTGGCTGGACATGTCAATGAATTCCAGGGACTGCACTGTGTCTGTGTCAATAAAACTGGACATGTGAATGTGTCTGTGCCAATAAAGCTGGAGGAGAAAGCCTAAAACCCCTCCAGGGGCTGAAGTGGCATTCTCATGTTTATACATTCATAGTTTAAAGAAAACTTCATCACAACATTGAACTACAAATATAATATTATAATGATTGATTGATTGATTGATTGGAACCTTTATTGAGGTTCCCCCTCATTTGCAATGCCGACGAGATCACACATAAAACAATTTAAGACAGTTATAAAACACAAATCAAGTCTACATGTAAGGCATAGAGACATGATATACAGACAGTTACATGTTGAGGTAGGGAGGTTCAGAAGCAGGTTATTAAATGGACCATAATATGATATCCAACAGATCTTCTGGTAGATGTGATCGATCATACATTTACATAATGCATGTAATGATATGCTTGGGTAATGTAGTCCATATTCTCTGTGTGTGTATGCCATTTTAAGATAATGGACTACAGTCTACTTTTGGGCGTCCATGTTCTCTCTCTCTCTGTGTGTGGGTTAGATGGGTAATGTAGTCCATAGTCTGTGTGTGTGTGTGTGTGTGTGTGTGTGTGTGTGTGTGTGTGTGTGTGTGTGTGTGTGTGTGTGTGTGTGTGTGTGTGTGTGTGTGAGTTAGATGGGTAATGTAGTTCTCTGTGTCAATTCAATTCAATTCAATAATTTATTTGCCATGTCAACAAGTGATAGGAATTTGTCTTGGTTCATACTCAACATATACAGACAACCATAGATACACAAACAAGAAGGACAGTACAATACAAAAACAAAAACCAGCAGCATAGGAAATTACATTCAGTTTCTTTTAAAGTGCTATATGCTACTATGAGTTCAGATGTCTAATGGCTACAGGGTAAGTGCTATCCCTGAAGCGACATGTTGAGCTCTGGATACTTCTATATCTCCTGCCTGATGGGAGGAGATTGAAGAGTTGATGTGCAGGATGGGAGTTGTCTGCAATGATTTTATTTGCCTTCCTAATTATTCTGGTGGAATAGAGTGAGGAAAGTGTAGGGAGGCTGCATCAAAAAAAAAAATGATGCGCGACGTACTACTCTTTCCAGCTTTAATTTGTCTTGAGAGGTTGTGTGACCAAACCAGACAAGCATGGAGAAGGTGAGAACACTTTCAATAGTGGCCCTATAGAAGTGAGTCATGGCTGACTTTGAACTTCTTAAGCTGCCGCAGGAAATAGAGACGCTGGTGTGATTTACTTATTATGAGACTGGTGTTAAGATCCCATGATAAGGATTCATGGATGGTGGTCCCTAGGAACCGGAAGGAGGAAACTCTTTCTACCTCTTCCCCATTGATGAAGAGGGGGGGGGAGGGGACTTGATTTCTTTTTCCTAAAATCTATGAACATCTCTTTGGTTTTAGAGATGTTTAGAATCAAGTTGTAACTCTCACACCATCTCACCAGCTCCTCTACTGCTCTGCGGTAGTCGGTTTCAACCTCGTTGGTGATAAGACCTACTAAGGATGTGTCATCAGCAAACTTATACATCATAACTGTAATAAAGTGAGATTGACAGAAATGAGTGTATAATGAGTAGAGAAGTGGAGAAAGGACGCACCCCTGGGGGGCCCCAGTGTTTAGGAGCCTCGACAGCGAGACGAGATCACCTATTTTGACCACCTGTTTCCTGTTACATAGAAAATTAAAGATCCATTTACATAGATGTGTACTGACGCCTAGCTCCTGTAGGGTTGAGATCAGCTTCCCAGGCACTATTGTATTAAATGCGGAGCTGAAGTCAACAAAAAGTACACGAGCATAGGTGGATCTGGATTCTAGGTGTTGGGTAATAGTGTGCAGACAGAGGGATACTGTATCATCTACACTCCTATTTGCTCTGTAGGCAAATTGGTGGGGGTCTAGTGCTATGCTGGACAGGTGTTTACAGACCAGTCGCTCAAAGACTTTCATAATGACAGATGTTAGGGCAAGGGTTAGTCATTAAGACAGGTGATATTATTTTTCTTTGGGACAGGAATGATAACTGCAGATTTAAAGCAAGCAGGCACAGTACAGAGTTCAAGTGACCAGTTGAAAATGGAAGTGAGGATAGGTGCAAGTTGGTCAGCACAGTGTTTTAGTGTGGCAGACGACGCGCCATCAGGCCCTGCCGCCTTTCTGGGGTTTTGCTGACGGAGCAACAGTCTGACATCATGTTCATGTATGTTGGGTGGAGAGTCACCCTGCTCTCTTGGAAAATAGGGGGACTGATGGTTTTCACTATCGAACCGACAATAAAAATCATTAAGCCTCCCAGGAAGGGAGGGGTCCCTGTCTGGGACATGGTGTTTGGGTTTATAGTCAGTGATACCATGCCATACACCTTTGATGTCATTTGCTTGCAGTTTGTTTTCAAGCTTCACTTTGTAGGAGGCCTTAGCCTTGGAAACAGCACGCTGAAATTCATATTTCAGTCTCTTATAATTCCCCATATGTCCACGTTTATAAGCAGCATGTTTCTCTCTACAAAGCGATCTCACTTCATTATTGAACCAGGGCTTGCTGTTGTTAAAAACCGTAATGGTCCTTGTGGGAATACAAACACTCTCACAGAAGTGAATGTAAGATGTAACAGTGTCAGTGTACGTGTCAATATCCTGACCGTCAGTCCAGAGGTTAGCCCATTCTGTGGACTCCAAACAGTCCTGTAATGTATCTATGGCTTGTGTAGACCATTTCCTACATAGTTTGACAGTTGGTTTTGCCACCTTTAGTTTCTGGCGATACTTGAACACTAGGAGAATGGTGTTGTGGTCGGACTCACCGAGAGGAGCTCTAGCCACTGCGTGATATGCCTCTGGGATGGTCGAGTAGCACTGGTCCAGTGTTCACTCCAACCTGGTGGCGATGTTGATCTGAGGTTTGTGTGTGTGGGTTAGATGGGTAATGTAGTTGTGTGTGTGTGTGGGTTAGATGGGTAATGTAGTTCTGTGTGAGTGTGTGTGAGTGTGTGAGTGTGTGTGTGTGTGTGTGTGTGTGTGTGTGTGTGTGTGTGTGTGTGTGTGTGTGTGTGTGTGTGTGTGTGTGTGTGTGTGTGTGTGTGTGTTAGATGGGTAATGTAGTCCATATTCTCTGTGTGTGTGGGTTAGATGGGTGATGTAGTCCATATTATCTGTGTGTGTGTGTGTGTTAGATGGGTAATGTAGTCTATATTCTATGTGTGTGTGTGTTAGATGGGTGATGTAGTCCATATTCTGTGTGTGTGTGTGTGTGTGTGTGTGTGTGTGTGTGTGTGTTAGATGGGTAATGTAGTCCATATCCTCTGTGTGTGTGGGTTAGATGGGTAATGTAGTCCATATTCTCTGTGTGTGTGTGTGTGTGTGTGTGTGTTAGATGGGTAATGTAGTCCATATTCTGTGTGTGTGTGTGTGTGTGTGTGTGTGTGTGTTAGATGGGTAATGTAGTCCATATTCTCTGTGTGTGTGTGTTAGATGGGTAATGTAGTCCATATTCTGTGTGTGTGTGTGTGTGTGTGTGTGTGTGTGTGTGTGGGTTAGATGGGTAATGTAGTCCATATCCTCTGTGTGTGTATGCAGGTGTTGGAGAGCTTTAAGATAATGGACTACAGTCTGCTTTTGGGCGTCCATGTTCTCGACCACCGGCAGAAGGAAGGGGGCGGGGCCGGGGCCAGACCTGTCAATCAAAGAGTCCTCTACTCCACGGCCATGGAGTCCATCCAGGGAGACGGGAAGGCTGCCGAGGCTCTGACACAGGACCATACGTAAGAACTACATTACCCAGCTAACCCCTATAGACCTCTACCATGGCTCTGACACAGGACCATACGTAAGAACTACATTACCCAGCTAACCCCTATAGACCTCTACCATGGCTCTGACGCAGGACCATACGTAAGAACTACATTACCCAGCTAACCCCTATATACCTCTACCATGGCTCTGACACAGGACCATACGTAAGAACTACATTACCCAGCTAACCCCTATAGACCTCTACCATGGCTCTGACACAGGACCATACGTAAGAACTACATTACCCAGCTAACCCCTATAGACCTCTACCATGGCTCTGACACAGGACCATACGTAAGAACTACATTACCCAGCTAACCCCTATAGACCTCTACCATGGCTCTGACACAGGACCATACGTAAGAACTACATTACCCAGCTAACCCCTATAGACCTCTACCTTACCTACCTCTACCATGGCTCTGACCAGGGGGGCAGTCAGACAGATATTTTGTGAAGCCACTAAGGAAATGGAAGTTCATATAATGGCCTGTTGTGGCGCTGTCATTGGACCCAGAAAAACCCATAGCCCCATAGAGGTCCATGTATTTGGGCCAAACCTCACCTAGACTGTATTACCTTAATAAACATAGTCATGAATACTTTCTTCTTCCAGTCACTAGTTTAAAGTCTCATTTATAATGTCATAATATTCTTTTTGGAACATTATGGTCCCATTTAATAAAAAAAATGACCATAAAGTTGCGCATGTTCTGAGGGGCGTGGCTACCGTTACAGTCTATGATCGGGATTCCCCTCCCACTCGAGTAAAAATAAAAACCAACGGAGAAGAAGGGGGGAAGTCCCGCCTCGTTGTCTGGGCCAGCCAATGGCCAGCTGGGCCAAAACGGATCTAGAAAGATGGCGACTTACAGTCTTACAATAACAGGCTTCATTTTTCGTTCATGTTAGACCCGGATAACGCTTTGTCCATATTTTTTACAGTCTATGCTCTGACACAGGACCATACGTAAGAACTACATTACCCAGCTAACCCCTATACAGTAGACCTCTACCTTACCACCACCTATATATACACCTACCTCTACCATGGAGTCCATCCTGGGAGACAGGGGGGGGCACAGCTGTCTGTCTGTCTGTCTGTCAAACCGTCATGTTTGTGAACCATAGCATACATATATAGTAGAGCTGGGACTCGATTAAAAAAATAATCTAATTTATCAGAGGCTTTGCGATTAATTAATCTAGATTAATCGCATTTTAATCGCATATCAATATTCAACCCGAGAACAGCGAGAAACCTTTTTTTTAAATGTTTTTTGGTATCCCAGTGAATCAATGAATAGTGACTACAGGATACCACTCATTTTCAACATTTTACTGTCATTAATATACCTGTTGTGGAAATAATAATAAAAAGTCACCCCATTCTGTGTTGCCTAGAACTGGAGGTCTGAAAAAAAATAGTAACAGTAACAAGTACATCTTAGTGACATCACAAAGCTGTACTTACTTCATATTGTTACTGTTTTTTGTCAGACCTCCAGTTCTAGGCAACACAAAATGGGGTGACTTTTTATTATTTCCAGTTTTCAGTACTATAGAAAAGCGCCCAGTGAGAAACGTTCCGCGGTGAAAAAAAAGGTGCGATTAATCTATCTGTAGTTAATCGCGATTCATTTTTCTGTAGTTAATTAATCTAAATTAATCGCAATTAGTCCCGGCCCAAATATATAGGCATACAAGTGCAAGCTGCGCGACACATACTGTATAGGCTATCATTGCTTTATGTGCAAAGGCACGATAGTCTATTTAAATCATTGACTGAGTCTGTCAACATGCTGAGACCTAATAATTCAGCTCTGAATGCAACTACAAAATAAATACAACTAGAAGTGCACTCTGTCGAGTGCCTAGTGGGTTATAACTGGCTTTTGATGGTGACGTAATAAACATACATGTATACATACAGACATTACCTTTAATTCACCCGGCACTAAGTTAAGAGCTTTCCTCCCGACAGCAGAGATATATACCTCCCAGCATACACATACAAAAGCCAGCCGACCACAGTACTTGCGTGCTCTTGCGCAAGTAAATACAAACCAGTGGAATTTGCATCAGCATAACATTAAGCTAAGCAGCATTTTCTTCTTTTATGTATGTTGCTGGGCACAGACATATCTTTTTTGCGGTTTGGGGACTATTAATTGTAACCCATTTCTCACCCCTGTGTCAATCATCTACTGTGATCCTGGGCTCTACACACCCTCCTCCAACCTAGTCCCCATATATGGGGGACAAGGGGAGAGCAACGGACTTGAACTCATGCTTCCTTCATGCCTGAGTGTCCAAGTTGCTCCTTTACACCTGACAGGGGGGAGTTTCCCTGGTTGGACGTAGCGCGTGGAAGGAACACGTTATTCCAACCAGTTCCTTTCCCCTCCATCAGGCGCCCCGGCTGGCCAGGGGGAGGCAGTTTAGTGACCAGTTCCTTTTCCCCTCCATCAGGCGCCCCGGCTGGCCAGGGGGAGGCAGTATAGAGACCAGTTCCTTTCCCCTCCATCAGGCGCCTCGGCTGGCCAGGAGGAGGGGCAGTTTAGAGACCAGGATTACTAAAGCATTCTAAATAAATATTCGCATGCTTTGATCACTGGAACACGAACACCACCCTCTGAGCTGACGACCAACGTCCGTCAACGTCAAGGCCAAGTTCAAGTTGAATTCCACACATAACGTAACACATGTCCGTGTGAGCGTAAACGGCGTTGTGAATCTGGCCCATGGAGTTCATTGTGAATACTGCTGTTATTGTTTCTATACAATTACAATTTACAATGTATTCATTTATCAGTCGCTCTTAATCCAGAGTGATTTACATTAAACAAGAACAAAAAGAATGGCAATACATCACATACATAAACAGTTGTCATGAAACATGCGTAGGCTAAGAACGTAACAGTGGAATATCTATATAATGAAGCTATACATATATAATGTATATTATAAATACATATTACAAACACATATTATAAACTATACATATATATATACTATACTATGCTATACATATATCTAGTATCTATATAATGAAACTATCTTTCAGGATGGGTGGAATTCCTGCCAAAACGCACAGAGAGGAGAAGTTACTCATTTATCTGGGAATTATCGATATTCTACAGTCATACAGGTAATCATTATTAAGATGAACTATTTACTAATACATAATAATTAATATAACATATAGTATAACTTGATATTATGAACATACAGTTATTAATGTGTGTGTGTGTGTGTGTGTGTGTGTGTGTGTGTGTGTGTGTGTGTGTGTGTGTGTGTGTGTGTGTGTGTGTGTGTGTGTGTGTGTGTGTGTGTGTGTGTGTCAGGTTCATCAAAAAGTTGGAGCACTCCTGGAAGGCCCTGGTTTATGATGGGGTGAGATCAATAAACTGATCAATAACCTGATCCTATCGATATCTGTCAATAACCTGTCAATACTCTCATTGTGTGATCTGTATTCTCATTGGTCATATGGTCCATGCATGGGCAACATGCGGCCCGGGGGCCACACCTTCACTTAATGTGGCCCTCAGGTTAATATCAACATGAGGCCCCCACCTTCACTTAATGTGGCCCTCAGGTTAATATCAACATGAGGCCCCACCTTCACTTAATGTGGCCCTCAGGTTAATATCAACATGAGGCCCCACCTTCACTTAATGTGGCCCTCAGGTTAATATCAACATGAGGCCCCCACCTTCACTTAATGTGGCCCTCAGGTTAATATCAACATGAGACCCCACCTTCACCTAATGTGGCCCTCAGGTTAATATCAACATGAGGCCCCACCTTCACTTAATGTGGCCCTCAGGTTAATATCAACATGAGGCCCCACCTTCACTTAATGTGGCCCTCAGGTTAATATCAACATGAGGCCCCACCTTCACTTAATGTGGCCCTCAGGTTAATATCAACATGAGGCCCCCACCTTCACTTAATGTGGCCCTCAGGTTAATATCAACATGAGGCCCCACCTTCACTTAATGTGGCCCTCAGGTTAATATCAACATGAGGCCCCACCTTCACTTAATGTGGCCCTCAGGTTAATATCAACATGAGGCCCCCACCTTCACTTAATGTGGCCCTCAGGTTAATATCAACATGAGACCCCACCTTCACCTAATGTGGCCCTCAGGTTAATATCAACATGAGGCCCCACCTTCACTTAATGTGGCCCTCAGGTTAATATCAACATGAGGCCCCCACCTTCACTTAATGTGGCCCTCAGGTTAATATCAACATGAGGCCCCCCCACCTTCACTTAATGTGGCCCTCAGGTTAATATCAACATGAGGCCCCCACCTTCACTTAATGTGGCCCTCAGGTTAATATCAACATGAGGCCCCACCTTCACTTAATGTGGCCCTCAGGTTAATATCAACATGCGGCCTTCGGGCCACATGAGGCCCCCACAAAGAAATAGCAAACATCTAAGTAACAAACCGTCTGTCTGTCTGTCTGTCTGTCTGTCTGTCTGTCTGTCTGTCTGTCTGTCTGCCTGTCTGCCTGTCTGCCTGTCTGCCTGCCTGCCTGCCTGCCTGCCTGCCTGCCTGCCTGCCTGCCTGCCTGTCTGTCTGTCTGTCTGTCTGTCTCCCCTCCAGGACTCCGTGTCTGTCCACAGACCAGGTTTTTACGCCAACCGGTTCCTCAGGTTCATGAGCACCACAGTGTTCAGAAAAACACAACGTAAGTTAATATTAATATTAATAATAATTATTATTATAATAATTATTATAATAATAACTAGAACTGTACTCTGTCGAGTGCCTACTAGCGTGCAAGCAGAACGTATACATACATGTATACATACATGTATACATGATTACATGTATAAAAGGACTTTAAAATAACTTGTTCTTATTGGTTCACAGTGACTCGGGTGTCCAGCCCCTCTAAAAGGACTTGTTCTGATTTGTTCACAGTGACTCGGGTGTCCAGCCCCTCCAAAAGGACTTGTTCTTATTGGTTCACAGTGACTCGGGTGTCCAGCCCCTCTGAAAGGACTTGTTTTGATTGGTTCACAGTGACTCGGGTGTCCAGCCCCCTAAAAGGACTCGTTCTGATTGGTTCACAGTGACTCGGGTGTCCAGCCCCTCTGAAAGGACTCGTTCTGATTGGTTAACAGTGACTCGGGTGTCCAGCCCCTCTGAAAGGACTTGTTCTGATTGGTTCACAGTGACTCGGGTGTCCAGCCCCTCTAAAAGGACTCGTTGGTCCATCCCGGCTCTGAAGGCTTCCTCTCAGGAGATTCTGTCCTCTGTGGACAGAGAGGACAGAGAGGACCGAGAGGACAGACAGACGGACAGACTGACGGCCACAAGGAGTCTGGACAGTCTGGATGGACACAGTACGTCTCACTGTGCGCGTACACACACACACACACGCACACACAGACACACAGACACACGAGAGAGAGAGAGCTAAAGAGAGACTCTGTCTCTTCTTTTCTCCTCAGTGTTTTTTTTAACTAACCAAACAGATCATGTGTTTTTTACACACGTAAGAAACACATGCATGTGCCGGTCTTTGCTGAATGGAATGTTAACAAGGCACACCACTCAATGCTCTTATAAACAGCTCCTACTTTGCTCTCTTCTTTATGTATATATATATATATATATATATATATATATATATAGAGCAGTGCTGCCCTGCTCTGCTCTGAGGAGAGAGAGAAGTGCAGCACAGCACTGCTGCGCAGAGCAGTGCACTGTCTCTACAGTCAGACTGACACACAATCACACACTGAATATTATATTAACATTTGCAACAACAACAAAAAGCATGCACAGACAGCACACACGCACCACGTCTCACACACACACACACACACACACACACACACACACACACACACACACACACACACACACACACACACACACACACACACACACACACACACACACACACACACGTCACACACACACACACACACACAGAAGGAGCAGGTTTAGCACTGGTGGTGTGTTTCACAAATTACAGATTAGTAAAACAAATTATGTGACATTTTATTTTGCTTCATTCCAAGTAAAGATTTATCGTAAATCGATTAAAATGGATTCAAACTTGTGACACTTTAAATTGATTAAAAAAATATGTATTGAGTTGCAAAAATAGCCATGAAAATACTTTTCGGTCATTTGTCTTTTTCGTGTGTGTGTGTGCGTGCGCGCATGCGTGTTTGCGTGCATGTGTGCGTGTGCGTGCGTGCCTGTGTGTGTGCGTGTGCGTGCACAGCGTCGGGCTCCTACGTGCGTCCAAACCTGGTCCCGGTGTCTTCGGGGTTAACGATCTACGACGGTTCAACCATAAGCTCCGCCTCCATCGTGGTTAACATGGAGACACAGTAAGACTCCTCCCCCTGGTCATGTGACACTGTACTCTTTGAATGCCAAAGACGAGAAAGATTTTGTGTTTTTGATGCGCAGCTTTGTGTGTACAGGAGGGGGCGCTTGTTTTACAGGTTTGGGTTAGCTGAGGGGCGCCTGTTTTACAGGTTAGGGTTAGCTGAGGGGGGCGCTTGTTTTACAGGTTAGGGTTAGCTGAGGGGGGGCTTGTTTTACAGGTTAGGGTTAGCTGAGAGGGGCGCTTGTTTTACAGGTTAGGATTAGCTGAGGGGGGCGCTTGTTTTACAGGTTAGGGTTAGCTGAGGGGGGGCTTGTTTTACAGGTTAGGGTTATTTGAGGGGGGCACTTGTTTTACAGATTAGGGTTAGCTGAGGGGGTGCTTGTTTTACAGGTTAGGGTTAGCTGAGGGGGTGCTTGTTTTACAGGTTAGGGTTAGCTGAGGGGGCGCTTGTTTTACAGGTTAGGGTTAGCTGAGGGGGGCACTTGTTTTACAGGTTAGGGTTAGCTGATGGGGGTGCTTGTTTTATAGGTTAGGGTTAGCTGAGGGGGGTGCTTGTTTTACAGGTTAGGGTTAGCTGAGGGGGTGCTTGTTTTACAGGTTAGGGTTAGCTGAGGGGGTGCTTGTTTTACAGGTTAGGGTTAGCTGAGGGGGGGTGCTTGTTTTACAGGTTAGGGTTAGCTGAGGGGGTGCTTGTTTTATAGTTTAGGGTTAGCTGAGGGGGTGCTTGTTTTATAGGTTAGGGTTAGCTGAGGGGGTGCTTGTTTTACAGGTTAGGGTTAGCTGAGGGGGTGCTTGTTTTACAGGTTAGGGTTAGCTGAGGGGGGTGCTTGTTTTACAGGTTAGGGTTAGCTGAGGGGGGGTGCTTGTTTTACAGGTTAGGGTTAGCTGAGGGGGGTGCTTGTTTTACAGGTTAGGGTTAGCTGAGGGGGTGCTTGTTTTACAGGTTAGGGTTAGCTGAGAGGGTGCTTGTTTTACAGGTTAGGGTTAACTGAGGGGGTGCTTGTTTTACAGGTTAGGGTTAGCTGAGGGGGTGCTTGTTTTACAGTTTAGGGTTAGCTGAGGGGGTGCTTGTTTTACAGGTTAGGGTTAGCTGAGGGTTGCTTGTTTTACAGGTTAGTGTTAGCTGAGGGGGCACTTGTTTTACAGGTGTGTGTGTGTGTGTGTGTGTGTGTGTGTGTGTGTGTGTGTGTGTGTGTGTGTGTGTGTGTGTGTGTGTGTGTGTGTGTGTGTGTGTGTGTGTGTGTGTGTGTGTGTGTATTGTCAAGGCGTGTCTGGACCTGCCCTGTCATTGTGTCACAGTGGGTCACAGTGTTGTGTGTAACTGTCATTGTGTCCTGGGGGTCACCAGTCTGGTTGGGTCACAGTGTTGTGTGTAACTGTCTCCAACTACTTCTCGTTAGCATGAAAGAGACTAAAGGTAAAGAAGACTAAAGAGACTAAAGGTCTCTGAGACGCTGCTCTCCTTGGTGACAAACTAATATATTTGACATTGTTTACAGACAGGCAGGCAGACAGACAAACAGGAAGACAGGCAGACAGACAGGCAGTCTCTCTCTCTCTCTCTCTCTCTCTCTCTCTCTCTCTCTCTCTCTCTCTCTCTCTCTCTCTCTCTCTCTCTCTCTCTCTCTCTCTCTCTCTCTCTCTCTCTCTCTCTCTCTCTCTCTGTCTCTCTGTCTCTCTATCTATCTCTCTGTCTCTCTCTCTCTCTGTCTCTCTCTCTCTCTCTCTCTCTCTCTCTCTCTCTCTCTCTCTCTCTCTCTCTCTCTCTCTGTGACATTCTCATATTTCCTGCTGATAATGTAAGTACAGTAGGGGGCGGTGCTGGTTCAGCGGTAGAGTGGCCGGATTGGTCCCGGTTCGATCCCTGTGTGTGTGTGTGTGTGTGTGTGTGTGTGTGTGTGTGTGTGTGTGTGTGTGTGTGTGTGTGTGTGTGTGTGTGTGTGTGTGTGTGTGTGTGTGTGTGTGTGTGTGTGTGTGTGTGTTTCATAAAGAGCTGAAAAAACACATTCCTCAGTGCAGTCACATGACCTCAGAGCACATGTGGTCCTCTGCTGCCCCCCGGTGGTGAATTCCTGCATATCTCTGTCCTGAACACCGAATACATGTGTGTGAATGGAGTCTATCTGCTGTGGACCAGAAACCATTGTTGTAAATTATATTTCATAGTATGTACTGTAGAATGGGTACATTTAGTTATATTTAACAGTATGTAGAATGGGTACATTTCATTATATTTCATAGTATGTAGAATGGGTACATTTCATTATATTTAACAGTATGTAGAATGGGTACATTTCATTATATTTCACAGTATGTAGAATGGGTACAATTCATTACATTTCACAGTATGTAGAATGGGTACATTTCATTACATTTCACAGTATGTAGAATGGGTACATTTCATTATATTTCACAGTATGTAGAATGGGTACATTTCATTCTATTTAACAGTATGTAGAATGGGTACATTTCATTATATTTCACAGTATGTAGAATGGGTACATTTCATTCTTTTTAACAGTATGTAGAATGGGTACATTTCATTATATTTCACAGTATGTAGAATGGGTGCATTTCATTATTTTAACAGTATGTAAAATGGGTACATTTCATTATATTTAACAGTGTGTAGAAGTAGTAGTGATAGTTAGTACAGTAGAACAGTAATAATAATAATAATAATAATAATAATAATAATAATAATAATAATAATAATAATGTTTTATAGAGGCTCCAGCCTGACGTTAGAGGACAGCGCCATCTGCCTGACGTCAGAGCAGAGCACGCTGGACGCTGACATCACTGACCATCTGGACCACGATGATGATGATGATGGATCTATGGACGTCTATCTGGTCAGTAACTCTGCCCCGCCCTGCCCTGCCCCGCTTTGCCCTGCCCCGCTCTGCCCTGATCTGCCTCAAGCCCCCTCAAGGACCACTGTTACACACACACACACACACACACACACACACACACACACTGGAGAAGGAAGCAGTGCGCCACCTCATGGTTCCAGCTGGCATTGCATACTGACCATTAGAACCTGGCAATGACACATTTAATCTGCTCTCTTCTGCCCTCTAGTGAACATCCACTGCTCTACAACCTCCATGTGATCTCCTCTCTGCATTCCTATTGGATGACCTGACGCCACACTCCTTTCGGATGACCTCACGCCACATTCCTATTGGATAATCTGACAATCCCACTTGCATTGGATGATCTAATGCCTGCATTCCCATTGGACAATCTTAGATTGACTGGCCTTGTAGCCAATAGCATGGCAGCATGCAGCCTGTAGCTGCGGTGTTTTAGCTACAGGAAGTGACACGGGCCATGCTGTGTTACGGAGTGTGAGTGAGCGAGTGATGTCGGGGGTGTTTTTGTGTTAATACAAACGTTATCAACGTGGCTACGATTGAGAACGCTTATCTGCTTAATTTTCTTTCTTTTTTTAAGTCATTTAAAAGTATGCGGACGTCTCTGACGTTTATAACAAACCAAACCGGTTGCAAATTGAGCAGGTTATGGTTATTTAAAAGTACACGCCCCATAGACACAATGCTATGGTTATTTAAAAGTACACGCCCCATAGACACAATGTTATGGTTATTTATAAAGTACAGCCCCATAGACACAATGTTATGGTTATTTAAAAGTACACGCCCCATAGACACAATGTTATGGTTATTTAAAAGTACACGCCCCATAGACACAATGTTATGAGTGGTTATTTAAAAGTACACACCCCATAGACACAATGTTATGGTTATTTAAAAGTACACGCCCCATAGACACAATGTTATGGTTATTTAAAAGTACACGCCCCATAGACACAATGTTATGGTTATTTATAAAGTACACGCCCCATAGACACAATGTTATGGTTATTTATAAAGTACACGCCCCATAGACACAATGTTATGGTTATTTATAAAGTACACGCCCTGACGCCCCATAGAAACAATGTTATGGTTATTTATAAAGTACATGCCCCATAGACACAATGTCATGCTTCCCCCGAGGTAAGATGGCCGCCACGTAGCAACGTCGCTCTCATTGGCCAGCAGCGCGGGTCTCTCATTGGCCAGCAGCGCGGGTCTCTCATTGGCCAGCAACGCGGGTCTCTCATTGGCCAGCAGCGCCATCTAGCTTTCTTATATATCTCTATGGAGCGAGTGATGTTGGGCGTTGGAACTTGGCTATGGCTGCTAACAGGAAGTGACATGGCTGCTCACAGGAAGTAACATGGCTGCTCACAGGAAGTACCTACAGGAAGTATGGATGTCTGTAGTCAGTGTGCATGTCTTTGTCGTATGTGTTCTGTCGCCCTCATGTGGGAAAAGTTTATTTTGCGGGTTGATGAAAAAAATAAATGTCATATCTAGCATATAAATAAATAGATGCCTGCAGTTCGTTGGAGCGACCTCATTGGCTGCTGCAGTTCGTTGGAGCGACCTCATTGGCCGCTGCAGTTAGTTGGAGCGACCTCATTGGCCGCTGCAGTTCATTGGAGCGATGTGTTAAAGAAAGGGGCGGGGCTTCGCCAGGGACATATATATATATATATATAAATGGAAAAAAGCATCTGACACTTGAATTAATGTGACTTGATTGATTGACGTTAATACAATAAAATATCAATTCCATTTTCTTATTCTACTCCATTTCCTGTTTGTCTTAATGCCACAAACCCACAATGCAACACTGTGTGTGTGTGTGTGTGTGTGTGTGTGTGTGTGTGTGTGTGTGTGTGTGTGTGTGTGTGTGTGTGTGTGTGTGTGTGTGTGTGTGTGTGTGTGTGTGTGTGTGTGTGTGTGTGTGTGTGTGTGTGTGTGTGTGTGTGTGTGTGCGTGAGACTGTGTGTGTGTGCGCGACAAAGCAATAACTCAGGAACAAAGTCCACACACAGGTGTGGTCTCCTATCAGAGTGACAGATTGTTCAGGCTCCATTTTGACTCGACGCTGAAACGCAACAACTTCATGTCTGGTAAGAGTTGTATTAATTTTGTCCACATCCTGTATGGTGTTCAATAGTTTTACACATTATGTCCATATAATGTCCAAAATCATTTCGCTCCTATGCCACCAAAAAACGCCCTACCGACGGTCATTAAGACATGTGAATCCCTTGACTCCTTCAAAACCGCTCTCAAAGGGCACCTACGGACGGCTGCAATTAGAAACTGGCCCCTGTAAAATCTGAATGCCCCCCACCCCTTTTTTCCCCCCTCACTGTATATGTTTCTTTTCCCATTTTACCTCCTTTATGATTATTTCCTGTTTTTTTGGCTATATAGAAGTGTCTATTCGTACGTCTCTAAATGTTAGAGAGAGAATGCTCTTGTAAACCAGTGTAATGCTTTATGGTGTCGTGTCAACCACTCACAGTTAACAGTCTTTGTATTGAGTTGTGCTTGAAATGTACTGTAATTCTGCAAACTGTTAATAATAATACTTCAATCAATGGTGTTAATGATCTTAACCCATTTAGGGACTGGTTCTAAAAAGGGTTTTGGTTCCATGTGTTACACTCTCAGAGTTACAGACCCGTAAGGTCGCTTCTCGCGCTTCAGGGCGAGGCCGCTTCTCGCCCTCAGGCGTCTCACTGCAGTCAGTAGAGAAGTGCTGATGGAGGTCAGTAAGGGGTTAAAGTTCATAGATACTCAGATTACAGTCGGTGAGGAAAACAGACTCCATTTTGAAACGAGACTAAATGTTAATGATTGACAGATCAGGTTTAGAATGATCACATGTTCATTGTCGTGTGTGTGTGTGTGTGTGTGTGTGTGTGTGTGTGTGTGTGTGCGTGCGTGCGTGTGCATGTGAGCGTGAGAGCAGCATGTTTCACATGCAACCCTGACAGGTGTCATAGACACTAAAAATGATGTGTTTGATTGACAGGTGTCATAGCCACTAAAGATGATGGGCTGTATTTTGCGTGTCTTAAAGGGATTGTGACATTAAAAAAAAGGTTTTGGAATTGTTCTTATTCTCTTTAGGTTTTCTAATCTCAATTGCACCCAAAAAACATGAACTTTTAACATTCAGTAGATTTTCTGTGATCTGGGGTTTTCTGGCTCAAACAGGTGCTCTGATTTGCCGGCAGTAAGTGACATCACTTACTGCAAATTCCATAATATGTCAATGGGATTTGCCAGCAGATGTCACTGTTTCACTGTGTTGCCTGTTTTCATTGTAGCTCAAAAGTAGCTCCAAACACCAAAGAAAACTTCAGACCACAGAAAATCCACTAAATGTTCAAAGTTCAGGTTTTTTGGGTGTAATTGAGGTCATAAAACCTAAAAGAAAAAGAAAAAGAAATGAAAATGAATGTCATAAAACCTACTCCACTCAGAATAGCCAAATGGCATTGATCACGCCTCCAGGTCTTAAGTTAAGTAATAAGACCTGGTACTTAAGACACGCAAAATACAGCACGATGTGTTTGATTGACAGGTGTCATAGAGACTAAAGATGAGTGATTCTGGGGAGAGCTCTGGGGAGCTCTGGGGAGCTCACAGACCACAGAGAGGAGGATGGAGCTCACAGACCACAGTCTCCAACTCCCAGCTGTGTGTCTATGAAGAGTGACCGGTCTAACGATCCACCTCCTGACTTCACTAATGAACCTGCACCTCCTGACTCCACTAATGAACCTGGACCTCCTGACTTCACTAATGAACCTGGACCTCCTGATACACAGTATGTCAATCCCTCTATAAATATAACACTATAACACTGACACTATAAGTTAACTGGACACGCACACAGCCACGCACGCACACAGCCACGCACGCAGCCACGCACACACACACACACATTCTCACACACACACACACACACACACACACACACACACACACACACACACACACACACACACACACACACACACACACACATTCACACACACACACACACACACACACACACACACACACACACACACACACACACATTCACATTTACCATATTGTTTTACTTTTCTTATTCTATTTATATTTTCTGCTGTTTGTGTTGTTGCTGCTATGAATCCCATTTGATTCTCTTATACTTGTATAATGTGATATATAGAATCTTGAAATATGCATTCACATGATAATTTAAATAATGTATGTTGTGTGATTCCAGAAGTGTCCACCACAGAGCAGAGTCTCCAACTCCCAGCCTTCTGTCTGTGAAGAGTGATTGGTCTTTACAACATCCTCCTAACTTCACTAATGAACCTGGACCTCCTGATACACAGTATGTCAATCCTTCTATAACAAACTGGTCAGGCTACTACTTAGCCTTACTCCCAGAACCCACCTCACCCCTGCTCACTTTGATAGAACGACACATAATGATTAAGAACATTTAAACCCAATATGTTGTGTTCGCTCTACTTGTAGAACGACACATAATGATTAAGAACGTTTAACAAAGTGACTTTGTCATTCACATGATAATTGAATAAATGTATGTTGTGTGATTCCAGGAGTCTCCACCACAGAGCAGAGTCTCCAACTCCCAGCCTTCTGTCTGTGAAGAGTGACTGGTCTTTACAACATGCTCCTAACTTCACTAATGAACCTGGACCTCCTGATACACAGTATGTCAATCCTCCTGTACATTGATTGATTGTTTGATTACTTTATTGGAAAGACATTCAAAAGGATTGTGTCACAAGAAAGCCGTTAGTCTTGTTTCCGTTGTGGGCCTCTTGGGGGAAGGGGAGCTACAATACAAAACAGACACAAACAAAACACCTGCCCCCCTCCTTTTGGGAAAGGGGGGCAGGAGACAAGAAAAACATAACAAAAAGATAACAAAACTATTCCACAATCTCCGAATGCTATATAGAGTCTGGAACTACACCTCCAAAATCCGAGTAAGGAAGCTGCTATTTCCGTTCATGAAAATACATTATAAAATATCGTTACAATTATTTTTTTTAATTTCC
Source organism: Protomyctophum parallelum (assembly GCF_964188405.1). NCBI lineage: Eukaryota > Metazoa > Chordata > Actinopteri > Myctophiformes > Myctophidae > Protomyctophum > Protomyctophum parallelum. Next base: position 52,546,243 of record NC_139707.1, read on the forward strand.
TTTTCTGCTAAGCAACAAGCTATATTATATATGCTTAGATGTTTTCTATTTATATTAGGATAAATTTGCGTGACTGTAAAGACGAAATGGAAGTGAGGAGGAGGCTCCACTTCCACTTTATATTTTACTCATGACAGTTCCTCCGTTGCTCCAGACTGTATGACGGAAGCATTTATATTTTACTCATGATCAGAGCTTCCGTTGCTCCAGACTGTATGACGGAAGCATTTATATTTTACTCGTGATCAGAGCTTCCGTTGTTCCAGACTGTATGACGGAAGCATATTTGACTCGTGATCAGAGCTTCCGTTGCTCCAGACTGTACGACGAAAGCATTTATATTTGACTCATGATCAGAGCTTCCGTTGCTTCAGACTGTATGACGGAAGCATTTATATTTTACTCATGATCAGAGCTTCCGTTGCTCCAGACTGTATGACGGAAGCATTTATATTTGACTCGTGATCAGAGCTTCCGTTGCTCTAGACTGTATGACGGAAGCATTTACAGTATATTTGACTCGTGATCAGAGCTTCCGTTGCTCCAGACTGTATGACGGAATCATTTATATTTTACTCGTGATCAGCGCTTCCGTTGCCCCAGACTGTATGACGGAAGCATTTCTGTTTGACTCGTGATCAGAGCTTCCGTTGCTCCAGACTGTATGACGGAAGCATTTATATTTGACTCGTGATCAGCGCTTCCGTTGCTCCAGACTGTATGACGTCAGTCTGGCAACACGAGACTAGAGCTGTTTTAAAGGTGTTTTAAAGGAGCTTAGAGATCTTTATCTGGGAAAATCATTCCATTGCACCGTTGAAGAATATTTACAATGTAGTCATTTATCAGACGCTCTTAATCCAGATTGATTTACAGTAAGCAAGAACAACACATGGTAATAAATCAAATGTATTGAAATAGTATTCCAAGTAGGAATAGTACTCCATAGAAATAGCAACACTTGTTGTTGGAATACTATGTAGCCTATATGGAATATACACAATCCATGTATGTTGTGTGATTCCAGAAGTGTCCACCACAGAGCAGAGTCTCCAACTCCCAGCCTTCTGTCTGTGAAGAGTGACTGGTCTTTACAACATCCTCCTAACTTCACTAATGAACCTGGACCTCCTGATACACAGTATGTTAATCCTTCTGTACAATACACACAACAACAATGTATTTACAATGTTTTCATTCATCAGACGCTCTTAATCTAGAGCGATTTACATTAAGCAAGAACAAAAAGAATGGCAATAGAACACATGGTAATACATCAAATGTATTGAAATAGTATTCCAATTAGGAATAGTATTCCATAGAAATAGAAATAGCATTACGGAATAGTATTACAATATAAATTGTATTCCAACAACACTTGTTGTTGGATTGTGCATTACATTCATCCATTCACGCACCCATTCACGCACGCACGCACGCACACGTGCACGCACGCACGCGCGCACGCACGCACATACACACACACACACACACACACACACACACACACACACACACACACACACACACACACACACACACACACACACACACACACACACACACACACACTCCACCTTTACATAGATTGTGCATT
>NC_139707.1:52552839-52670339 GCF_964188405.1 Protomyctophum parallelum
AGTATATACAGTTGGAGGTACAGCATTGTGTAAACATAAAGTATATACAGTTGGAGGTACAGCATTGTGTAAACATAAAGTATATACAGTTGGAGGTACAGCATTGTGTAAACAAAGTATTTACAGTCGGAGGTACAGCATTGTGTAAACATAAAGTATATAGTTGGAGGTACAGTACAGCATTGTGTAAACAAAGTATTTACAGTTGGAGGTACAGCATTGTGTAAACAAAGTATTTACAGTTGGAGGTACAGTATTTAAACAGGATTACAGGATGCATTAATCCATTTTATTAATAATCTCTGTCTCCACTGCATGTCTTTGGGACAACAGTTCATATGCAATACATTAATACATATCCTGATATAATAATACATAATTAGACTACATATCCTATCAATAAAATAACTTATTTAACTATTTCCCAGTGTCCCAGAACATTCTGATAATAACCATATTTGGAACATGCATGACATTTCCAAAATAGATGTTGATTAATAACAGGTTAATTAATCAACTTAATGATTTACAATCATTTTTTTCATAATCATTTAAATGTTTAATTTGTTTATAGGATGATCTGTTCATTCTGTTGCAGGTCTGGAAGGTCACACAGTAGGCTACATTAAACAATGGACAGTACCCCAGACCAACAGTGGGGCGCAGCAACACGCCAGCTCACTGACAGTTGACACCTTAGGTTGTCACTTAGGCCTCTTTTAGACAGCGACCATCTCCATATAACACGCCAAAGTCCCGTTGCGTTCTCATTTTTTCTTACCCTTTACACGAGAATGCACACGTTATGATATGATGTGCTATTATGCTATACTGTCGCTAGGTGGCGATAACGGGCTGCCAAATAGACAGGTCACCCACGTACAAGAAGACCTTCACGCAAGCCTGCGCAACACGGCTCTGGGTCTATGCTCTGGGCGCGCCACGGGATGGTATATATTTTATAATACATTAGGCTACATAAACGCTGCTGCCGCGGCTGCCGTCTATCACAAGGCTTTTTATTTACATCATGGTTTTACATTCAACATCGCTGATGAGCAGCACTTTGTAGGCGAGGAGGGAGGCTTGTTCAGGAACTCCATTATATCATAATGATATGGCTCTGCTAGCCCAAACATTTAGAATCTCGTAGAGGGTTTTTTTTCGATTCTGACGAATCTCTCTACGAGAGTCTAAAACACAACCCCCCCCTTTACCGTCGAAAGTTGAACGTTTGTGCCTCAAAATCACTCTTACCTTGTACAAATGCAAAATCTAAGCTGCTTTTAATGTTGCCCCACTTGTTTGTGAGGTGTACGGATTCAGATTAAACACGGAACATGCTTATTTTTCAATAAAAAAGCTATTTTAATCCACTCTGTTTCTGAATCCTCCATTGTAAATGCGGTAAACGGCGCAACAGAATATTGCCCGCGCCCCTAGCGGCCAGGGTTCTCTTGCGCATTTACAATGGAGAGAAAAGCAAGATGGCCGCCAGATTCCGAGACAGAGTGGATTAAAATAGCTTTTTTATTGAAAAATAAGCATGTCTGTTTCATCTCTTTATAAAACACCTTTGAATTGAACAAAGTGTGCCCTCTTGTAAACAAGTGTAATGCTTTATGGAGTATAAAATATAACTTCACATTTATGTTGAACCTTTCATGTATAATTATTCTTCAATAAGATGTAACCAATGCTGTTGTGTTTACATTGTGCTAAAGGTAAAAATCCAACATTAAAAAAAAAACACGTTATTTTATACACGTTGAAATTCATGGTACATTATTAATTCTTTTGGAGTTTTTAATGTATTTTTTTCTTGTTTTTACAGTCAATGTGTGTGTTTATGGTCCGGGTAGCTTTAGTATAATCGGTTTAGGTCAATCTGATCCAACATTTAAATAAACAGTTATACTAAAAGGTACCGTTCTTTAGACTGTCTGTGTATGTTTATGATCTAGATTCTAAGGGTGCCATTTTGAAGATCCGTTTTACAATGGGGTAATACATAAATTGCCCTCGCTCTGCGCACAATCGTATAATGAAAGGCATATCGGCCCGTGTTGAACGCACACACATATGGCATACGCCGTTCCTGAATATTTTAGCATTGTGGGAGTGTCCATATGTTAATTATTTTCGCTTTGCGCAATTTGCTATTAAGCCCCTTGACCTAAAAACACTCAGCGCATAACGATTAGACGTGGATCTGACCACCTCATAAACGCAAAAAGCACTGTTTGATTTTACACTTGAGCGGCTCTGGGAGGCTGCTGGAGTGTTGCCATGTCTGAAGTGGTTATTTGGGCTTTTCTCCTAATGTTGTTTAAACCAGTGATCCTCACACAGCACATTCCCATGTCAAGGATCCCCAGATGAATGCATTTGCCCAACTAAGGGCCGATTCATACTCCTATTTTAGAGCCGAATACAAGTTGGTTCGGCGCTGTAGAGCCTACAATTTGACGTCATTTGAGGTTCGGGGGGGCGGGTACCGTCCTAAATTCGGCTCTTCGGTGCTACTGAAAATTTCTGACGAGCCGAAATCATTTCGGCACTAGAGCGCCGAAACAGCGGTAAAATAGGAGTATGAATCGGCCCTAAAAGGACGCTAATCCAAAAATGTAATTATTTTTTTCCAAGATTACTTTTGAAAATAGCAGATCTATACCAGCTCACAATGCATCACATTCATTCATTAAAACTATGAACTCTGACTGCAGGGGGATATATAATGATCATTATAACAATGTGCAAGAACATATTTAAAAAGAAGGAAGAACTTTATATTTGTGGACAATCAAAATATGTTTTTTTATTTTAATGTGGTGTGTAATCTGGATATGGCAGACTCACTATCTAGAAAATAAAAACATGGCACTTCATTTAAAATAGGTTACAGACCCCTGTTATATGCGCTTATTTTTATAGACCTATTTACTTGTTTCTATGAGACATGGCAACAGCCTCTTTTTGTCTTTTTTTGTAAAATGTTGAGATTAGAAACGGCCATAATTCTTTCATTTCTCAACCTTAAAAATAAATAAAAACATTTCCATAATCCGTTGGAAGTTTGCTTTCATATGCTGTATCACACCCGATTCAAGTCTTCTTCAATAAAATGCTAAGAGCGAAGACCATATACCATCGGGGCCACAGGCACAGCATTAAGCAGCAGCATTCAACTCATTCCTTCATCATGACTTGAATGAAATAAAATATAATAAACGTTATTTTACTGGTGTTTTTCAATAGAAACAAATTATTTTGAGGCATAAAGGTGACAGCATGCAGTGCACTAGGAATAATTAACCCAAATGTGACAAAGTCATGTCATGTCTTCTATGGTGCCAGCCTGAAGAAATGTAATACCACGATCCCCAAAGTGCGCATTCCGTATGTGACTGTGACATCAGCTGACTGGTAAAGAGAATAGTACGGACATGTTGATTGGGTACGTCTCAAACACTCCTTAAACACACCCATGACTAATTCAAGGCCGTTTTGCGCAATCCACGGGGTGTCGAAAGCGCTTCTTAACATGCCCAAAATTGCAATATGACACGCCCCCAGCTCATAAAACTGTAATATGATTAGTAATATTATTTGAACTGCTTAATTCAGTATTTTAGCTGTGCCGTGAGCGCCCCCTCCTGAGATACTTCCGGGTCCTACTTTTGTGGTCCCAACGAGTTATACTGTGACGCTCCGTCGGACTAAATCTGAGACGAAAACAACCACGAAAGTCTAATTTTACCGCTTTCCTCGCAACAACAAAGCTGCGCTGCTCTCCCAAATCTGACAGTGACAGGCCGTCTGCCCCACATGGAATACTATCGCCATTTTATTTTATTGTGTCAAATAAATCCTCAGAATGCAAACTAGATTCAACATACTCAAGCCTGCACACATTCTAAATATACCCCAGAAATATTTTACCGATCAAATGGACTGTTGCCACCTTCAATAATAATGATAATAATAGTCTTTATTGTCTCCACATCATATATTTTTGTTGTCATGGACACTTGTACAAAACATTAATAATTCCACTCGAGTTGGAAGCATTAAGACCCATTTTAACCCTCAATGGCTTCCTTTCTGAAAAATAACGTCACTGTAAAAAGATTCACGCGTTTAGATATTCAATTTACAATGAGATGTGGACGGGAGCTGGTGCCACTTGGACCCGGACGTAACGTAGCACTACTAAATGTAAATGACGTCGGACTTAAATACTGAATTGAGCCCTCAATCTTAACAAAAAAAATAAGATACGGGAACTCAGAACAGTGTGTGTGTTTCCACCCGGACGAGAGAGAGAGACGGACAGAGTTCCTCTACCGTCCCTGTCTGTCGTCCGGGTGGAAACGGTAAACAAACAGAGCAGAGTGGACGAGATTCACAGAAAGTCTGTTAGAAGTTATTCGAATAAACAGCTTATCCTCTATGGAGAAAACCTTTCTTCATTATGTTTAAACGGTATGAACGAACCTGTGTCTGTGTGACTAAAGAGAATAACGGACAATAACGTTGTGAAAACGGGAGGAATTTATTTATTTCATACGGAGTTTGTTTGTTTAGTAAGCTAAGCTAACGCTGAGCTAGTAAGTACACACGTTGGACTGGAGGCGTTTCTACCAGAACAAGACGGTATGTTTATGTTTATACTATATACAATAAGAATATATAATATATACAATAATAATATATAATATAAACACTAAGAATGTGTGTTTTCTACCAGTAGAAGGTAGTTTTTCCCCTCACTGTATATGTTTCTTTTCCCTTTTTACCTCCTTTATGATGAATTCCTGTTCTGTTCTTTGGCTAAATAGAAGTGTCTATTTGTACGTCTCTAAATGTTTTGATGAATTGAACAAGGTGGACCCTGTGGTAAACAAGTGTTTTTGATTGATTGATTGAAATATTTATTAACAGTTTGCAGAATTACAGTACATTTCAAGCACAAACTCAATATAAAGACTGTTAACTGTGAGTGGACGACCCAATTAAGAATTACACTTGTTTACAACAGGGTCCACCTTGTTCAATTCATCAAAACATTTAGAGACGTACAAATAGACACTTCTATATAGTTAAAGAACAGAACAGGAATTCATCATCAAGGAAGCAAAAAGGGAAAGGCTTAGGGTCGACGACAGAGTACAGCATCTTGCAATGGGTCTGGTCCACAAGATTCGATACACCACCAAGATACCCATGTACCTGTAAATACTTCACTAAGATATAGGGGTGTCCAAAAGGAAAGATTGTATTAACCGGTTACCGCCAGGACTTGCCGGCTAATTAACCGTTATCCGTTAAGAAAAAAAAAGCGCTATTTTGCGCATTCAAAATAGACAAATACACCGTTTACACGCGGCCTGCTGTCAATCAGTGCACTAGTGCGCACTGCGTAGGCTACAGTCTTCTATACGCACACATGTATCGCGGACCGGTCGGGAAGGATTAGAGAGAGAGACGTGTTAGAGAGCGTCTCTCTAACGCGCGCGAGCGAGCGAGAGAACGTCTGAGAGAGAACGAGTATGCCGTTAGCAACAAGCTAACGGCATACCGGTACGTTCGTTCTATGATCCATAAAACGACAGATCCACAACGCGATCTGCCGTTTAAGGAACCAACGTTCGTTGCATGAAGAGCAGATCTGCGGGCGCGCAATTCTGTGTGTGTGTTCGTCTTTTTTTCTTTTTCCCTCCTGCTTCCACAGTCCACTACATGCAGTTGTTCTGGTGTTTTTGTTTTGGGGGATGTAAGTCACGGCACATGCGTGGTTGCACTGACAGTAAAGGTGGAAAGAGGGGCTTGGTGCTTTGGCCGCGGTGCCCGCTCTCGGCGCTTCAAAATAAAAGATATATTTTTTTATCGGTAAACCATTAGCCGTTAGTGTTGTCGGTAACCATTTTAATAAACGGCTAATGGCTAACGGTTATCGGTTGGACACCCCTACTAAGATACCCATGTACCTGTCTAAATACTTCACTAAGATTCCCATGTACCTGTCTAAATACTTCCTTAATATAAACAAAGTCCACACCCACAACACCAGAGCGAGTGCAACAAACAATGTACAACCCAGATTCGGCACAAACAAGGGACTAAATTATTTTCGCTCCTATGCCACCAAAATGTGGAACGCCCTACCAACAGTCATTAAGACATGTTAATCCCTTGACTCCTTCAAAACCGCTCTCAAAGGGCCCCTGCGGACGGCTGCAATTCGAAACTGGCCCCTGTAAAATCTGAATCCCCCCCCCCTTTTCCCCTCACTGTATATGTATCTTTTCCATTTTTGCTTCCTTTATGATGAATTCCTGTTCTGTTCTTTAACTATATAGAAGTGTCTATTTGTACGTCTCTAAATGTTTTGATGAATTGAACAAGGTGGACCCTGTTGTAAACCAGTATAATGCTTAATTGGGTTGTCCACTCACAGTTAACAGTCTTTAAGTTTGTATTGAGTTTTTGCTTGAAATGTACTGTAATTCTGCAAACTGTTAATAAATATTTCAATCAATCAATCAAAAAGGAAACATATACAGTGAGAGGAAAAGGGGGGGGGGGTCGTTGGGGGGGGGGATTCAGATTTTACGGGGTCTAGTTTTGAATTGCAGCCGTCCGTAGGTGCCCTTTGAGAGCGGTTTTGAAGGAGTCAAGGGATTCACATGTCTTAATGACTGTTGGTATGGCGTTCCACATTTTGGTGGCATAGGACTAGGGGTGGGTCCCGAATCTCGGGACCAAGTATGTACCGAACCGAACGTGCCTGGGTACCGGGTACCATTACAATAATTCACTTTCGGTTCTCTCTATCGGTTCCCACAGACACGCAGTCACACGATATTTATTTATTTTCTTCCCTTAACCCATTCTGACCGGGCACCCATTTTGGTGTCGGCATCATGTTATGCTTTAGCTATTGAAAAATAGCAGATCTACAAGCTCATAGCTATTTGCTATATATGCTATTTTTGAAAAATCGAAGAACGACTGACATTTTTAGAATCTGATCTCAGGTCAGAATGGGTTAATCAGACCAGTGTGTGTCCCAGTGGAAACCTCGTATGAATCTGATCTCAGGTCAGAATGGGTTAATAGATGCACAGGGAACAGAGCTGATCTACAAGCCTACATTGCGTTGCATTAGCGACGAGTTGTGGGCTTGTGGCTTGCAGAGGCAATGGAGTTAGTTGTCGAGGAGTCTAGAGACAGTGACACGTGCTGTGCCTGGCACTGAGGCAACATCATTATTAAAGTTTCTTAAACGTAATTTTCAAGTGAAGTTTATGGGAGGAAACTTTTAAGAGGGGACAGGAATCTTGTGCCTTGTCTGAGTCTTCACTGCATACGTGCGCAGCACGCTGGCTGCACAGCATTGAATCAACATGAGACAAGGAGAGAAAGCGTTGGTGCACTCACTTCGAGTGCGCACCCGTGTGTGTGTGGCTGTGAGTGTGTGTGTGTGTGTGTGTGTGTGTGTGTGTGTGTGTGTGTGATCACGGCGTAGGGTCCAGATACCCAGTCTAACTTCGAGAGGTGGCGAAAAAACAACAAAAGATTGCCTACTTTGGGCAGCCCATGTGCATGGACATTTCTGTTAGTAAACCACAGCATGCAAGCCACCTTTGTTTTCAATGATCCCCCATTGATGCGCTGCCCCCTCCCCTTCATTAGCGATGCTAATTTACACAGTCAATCGTGTGTGTGTTGCTCTCAGATCTCAGACATGCTTTTAGTTGTTATTGGTAAGAAGAGAAGTAGCCTAAGACACTATTGCCCTGGGTAAATACAGAATCGATATTATATAGATACATTTAAAAGAATCACTATATTATCCACAAATGGCTCAATAAAGGAGAAGATGTTATACTATCCATTATACATGTCTTTAGTATACAGTATACACTCTGCTCTGACATGCCATGCAGACTGTGCACCACATGAAACTACATGAGACTATCTTTTTATTTTTTTACTAGATTTCTGACTTTGTGTTGCAGTGATGTGTTGCAGTGATGTTTATGTTGTGTAGTCTCTCAGGCATATTTGTTGTCATTGTCAGTAGTAGTAAGAGGTAACTGTAGTATCCACAAATGGCTCAACTGTAAAGGAAAGGATGTTGGTCTATACTCTATTCATCTGTCTTAAATCAAAGTCTTAGAAATAAAAGCTTTGTGAAAAACAATTGACCTTAAGTTTATACCATTTATTTTTTTACTATATTATCCACAAAAGGCTCAACTGAATGAGGAGGAAGAGGATGTTACACTATTTATTCATTACATGTCTTAAATTGACATTGAGCTTTTTTGTTAAACATTTGACCTCTTTTATATCATTTTGGAACCGAAATAGGGAACCGTTAAGAACCGGAATCGATAAGCAGAACCGGAATCGGTACCGGACTCGAAAAAATCCTAACGATACCCATCCCTACATAGGACTAGGAGTGAAAATTATTTAGTCCCTTGTTTGTGCCGAATCTGGGTTGTACATGGTTTGTTGCACTCCCTCTGGTGTTGTGGTTGTGGACTTCGTTTACATTAAGGAAGTATTTGGACAAGTACATGGGTATCTTGGTGGTGTATCGAATCTTGTGGACCGGACCCATTGCAAGATGCTGTACTCTGTCGTCGACCCTAAGCCATCCCAGCCTGTCAAAGTGGGCAGGGGTGAGGTGGGTTCGGGGGGTGAGGCCAAGTAGGAGCCTGACCAGTTTGTTTTGGGAAGTCTGGAGCCTAGTTTTAAGGACCTTTGAGGTGGATGCATAGTCAAAGAAACCTTGTACGAGGGCTCCTGTTAAGGTCTTCAAGGTGTTTTTGTTGACCAGTGAGGAGATCCTGTAAAGGAATCTTGTTCTTTGATTGACTTGTAATGCTTTATGGTGTCGTCCACTACTCACAGTTAACAGTCTTTGTATTGAGTTGTGCTTGAAATGTACTAGAATTCTGCAAACTGTTTCAATCAATCAATCAATCAATCAATCAATCAACCAATATACAATAAGAATGTAACAGTGTGTCATGCTTTGTTTATATATTGTCCTGAAAGAAAATGAGGCATTCCAGTATTATTAGTGAACCTGACAAAATAAAACAATGTTTTCATTATTATTAGTAGTAGGCAGCCAGCTCTGGTCCATAGCTCTAATGATGGCACACCTGGCACACAGCATATAATTTCCACAACCTTCAACTGTGTGGAACAAGAGACACAATTACACGTGATATATGGAGGTGTGATTGATTGATTGAAAATCGTAAATGTCATTATATTTCACAGCATGTAGAATGGGTACATTTCATTATATTTCACAGCATGTAGAATAGGTACATTTCATTATATTTCACAGTGTGTAGAATGGGTACATTTCATTATATTTCACAGTATGTAGAATGGGTACATTTCATTATATTTCACAGTGTGTAGAATGGGTACATTTCATTATATTTCACAGTATGTAGAATGGGTACATTTCATTATATTTCACAGTATGCAGAATGGGTACATTTCATTATATTTCACAGTATGTAGAATGGGTACATTTCATTATATTTCACAGTATGTAGAATGGGTATTTCATTATATTACAGACACACTGTAATAAACTGGTCAGTATTTCACACTGACACACTAATACATCTGGGACTGTATTTCTTCTTGTTGACCAAAGGCTCTCTTCCCATCATCTTGGACTTTGATACATCTGAACTAAACAACTGACAATCTGACATTCAGTTTGGGATTTTAGGGAGTGAGGATCATTCATCCTTTACTTGTGGAGTTGTGAACATAAGTTGTAGCTTGGGGATGCAATTTGCAATTAACCCAATAAATACATTTAGTTCCTTCATTTCAGAGCCAGAGTCCAGACTGCAGATGAACTCTCCAGACTCTTCCAGAGACGTTTCTATTAAGGAGGAACCAGAAGACCTCAGTACGTACTGTCACTACAGATAATGTTGATGAAACGATAATATCTCGAGATTATGTAAGGGATAATGTCTGGCTAGCTGGTCGTTGTAGGGAGATAATTCACCTCCTTTATGTAAGATATAATGTCTGGTTAGCTGTTCGTTGTAGGGAGATAATTCACCTCCTTTATGTAAGGAATAATGTCTGGCTAGGTGGTCGTTGTAGGGAGATAATTCACCTCCTTTATGTAAGGGATAATGTCTGGCTAGGTGGTCGTTGTAGGGAGATAATTCACCTCCTTTATGTAAGGGATAATGTCTGGCTAGGTGGTCGTTGTAGGGAGATAATTCACCTCCTTTATGTAAGGGATAATGTCTGGCTAGGTGGTCGTTGTAGGGAGATAATTCACCTCCTTTATGTAAGGGATAATGTCTGGCTAGCTGGTCGTTGTAGGGAGATAATTCACCTCCTTTATGTAAGGGACAATGTCTGGCTAGGTGGTCGTTGTAGGGAGATAATTCACCTCCTTTATGTAAGGGATAATGTCTGGCTAGCTGGTCGTTGTAGGGAGATAATTCACCTCCTTTATGTAAGGGATAATGTCTGGCTAGGTGGTCGTTGTAGGGAGATAATTCACCTCCTTTATGTAAGGGATAATGTCTGGCTAGCTGGTCGTTGTAGGGAGATAATTCACCTCCTTTATGTAAGGGATAATGTCTGGCTAGGTGGTCGTTGTAGGGAGATAATTCACCTCCTTTATGTAAGGGATAATGTCTGGCTAGCTGGTCGTTGTAGGGAGATAATTCACCTCCTTTATGTAACGGATAATGTCTGGCTAGCTGGTCATTGTAGGTGGTCTCACCCTTTAATACATAAATTAATAAATTGACCCAAAACACAACAGAACAACTCGTATTTCCTTGCTTGGTAATGAAAGTATTCCATAAGTATGTGTGCTGGCCGGCGTCTGCCTAAGGAAGTGAGTTGATCAAATAGAATCCATTTCGGGTTACTGCTTCATCTAATGTATTCTCGCTCAAATGTTTTCAAAAACATTTTTCAGAGGAATGTTTAGCTGTAAATGACATTGTGTGTGTTTACATGGCTGTCATGTTGTAATGTTTAGCTGTAAATGACATTGTGTGTGTTTACATTGCTGTCATGTTGGAAACAGCAGTAAATCAAGCGGGGCGCAGCTGGTGCTCCGAGGGTTTGATTAGCCATCGGTCTGTTATAGAGCGGAGCGGTCTGTTATGGAGCGGTCTGTTATAGAGTGGTCTGTTATAGAGTGGTCTGTTATAGAGCGGTCGCGGTCTGTTATAGAGCGGAGCGGTCTGTTATAGAGTGGTCTGTTATAGAGCGGTCTGTTATGGAGCGGTCTGTTATAGAGTGGTCTGTTATAGAGCGGTCTGTTATAGAGCGGAGCGGTCTGTTATAGAGCGGTCTGTTATAGAGCAGTCTGTTATAGAGCAGTCTGTTATAGAGCGGTCGCGGTCTGTTATAGAGCGGTCCGTTATAGAGCGGAGCGGTCATTATACAGTAATAAGTAATAAGACCACTGAATTCAGCTATTGACCAATCGGAATCAAGCATTCAACCAAGCAGTGTAATAATATAGGATAATGTTGATGACAATGATATAATATAATATATAGGATAATTATAATTATAAGACCATAATGGAAACATTGTTATCCTTAGCCCAAACGTTTCAGCCATCATTAATCATTCATTTAATCTCAGGTGATATGGTTATTAAGCATTAATTTAATCTCAGGTGATATGGTCATTAATCATTAATTTAATCTCAGGTGATATGGTTATTAAGCATTCATTTAATCTCGGGTGATATGGTCATTAATCATTAATTTAATCCCAGGTGATATGGTCATTAATCATTAATTTAATCCCAGGTGATATGGTCATTAATCATTAATTTAATCCCAGGTGATATGGTCATTAATCATTAATTTAATCCCAGGTGATATGGTTATTAATCATTAATTTAATCTCAGGTGATATGGTCATTAATCATTAATTTAATCCCAGGTGATATGGTCATTAATGTAATCCCAGGTGATATGGTCATTAATCATTCATTGAATCCCAGGTGAATCCGCGGACCCTCCCTGGCCCATGGACTATCCGTCCCCGTGGCCCGAGCAGCACGCCATGGCGCCCCCTGGAGGCCGCCCCCCCGCCAGCGGCTACCCGTGGGGCAGCTACGACGTACCGGCGCTCCAGCAGCACCACGCACAGAAGCACTCTGGACCCGAGCTGCCCTGCCAGGAGTCGCCGGGCCCGGGGACCGGTCCAGCCCTGGGCCCGGGGACCGGTCCAGCCCTGGGCCCGGGGACTGGTCCAGCCCTGGGCCCGAGGGGCGGTCCGGGCCTGGGTCCCAACCCTGGACTGGAGGCCTCAGCGGGCGCCGCTCAGGCTACGCTACGCTACAACTCCGCCTGGCCTCAGGGCTGCCCCCCCACAGTGTACAACGGCACCTCCTACCTGCCCGCAGGTCAGCTCACGTTCACACCCAGCTGCATGTCGCTAGCCTCCTAGCATCATTACACTCACACCCAGCTGCATGTCGCTAGCCTCGTAGCATCATTACACTCACACCCAGCTGCATGTCGCTAGCCTCGTAGCATCATTAGTTCACACCCAGCTGCATGTCGCTAGCCTCGTAGCATCATTACACTCACACAGCTGCATGTCGCTAGCATCGTAGCATCATTAGTTCACACCCAGCTGTATGTCGCTAGCCTCCTAGCATCATTACACTCACACCCAGCTGGCGCCTCTGAGATCTCCTCCGTCCAAACCCGTTCACACTAGTACACCGCTCTGTTTTCTTCCTGCACCACACCCTCTATTTGTCAAGTGGCAGCAATCACTGTCATGCTGATCGGGCCCATTACCTCCCACATGAATTGGAAGTGCACATATCACAGGGTTTCACATGTATTCATATCACATGTATACAATCACACACATATCACAGGGTTTCACATGTATTCATATCACACATATACAATCACACACATTGGAAAAAGCAGATAATAATAATAATATAATTTGTCACAACTGTTTCATGTTTCAAACCTCTATACTTGCTGTGAACCAAATGGCCCCCCGAGGACACTAATAAAGAACTTGAACTTGAAAGCCTTGTAGCATCGTTGGCTAAAGGTCATGTTTGAGGGGCGCTAGCCCCTCTTATGCCCAGCTTTGTCTGTGCGTGTGAAGTACATATTGAGGATAAAATAAATCACACCTGTGTGATGTGAGGGGCGCTGATATATTAAAGTCTAACTCGTGTTGATTAATTGATTAAAAAATTACACATTATGACATACATTTTCCCTTCATTGTCAATGTGTTTACTAAACAAAAAAATTACATTGAACTAAAGACAAAAGTGAGGGGAGAACATTGAAGACACCAATTGTGATTGGCCGAAAGTGATGATGTATGATGATGATGTATGATTATAAGAGCGCCCCTCACTTCACACAAGTGTGATTTGTTTTGTGGTCAAATTGTACTTTTGTGTCTAACTCCATCCATCCATCTTCAACTGCTTATCCGTAGTCGGGTCACGGGGGCAACGGCTCCACCAGAGAGCTCCAGGCTTCCCTCTCCAGAGCAACTCCCGTAACTTCCTCCCGGGGGATCCCGAGGCTTTCTCGGCAGATTTTGGAAATATGATTCCTCCATCTGGTCCTTGGTCTTCCCGGGGGTCTCCTTCCATCGAGGACCTCCCTAACCACGCACCAGGTAGGCACCCCAAGGCGGCACGCTCACACACAGCTGCATGTCGCTAGCCTCGTAGCATCATTACACTCACACACAGCTGCATGTCACAGCCTCTTAGCATCATTAGTTCACACACAGCTGCATGTCACAGCCTCTTAGCATCATTAGCTCACACACAGCTGCATGTCGCTAGCCTCCTAGCATCATTACACTCACACACAGCTGCATGTCGTTAGCCTCCTAGCATCATTATCTCACACAGCTGCATGTCGTTAGCCTCCTAGCATCATTAGCTCACACACAGCTGCATGTCGTTAGCCTCCTAGCATCATTAGCTCACACACAGCTGCATGTCGTTAGCCTCTTAGAATCATTAGCTCACACAGCTGCATGTCATTAGCCTCCTAGCATCATTAGCTCACACAGCTGCATGTCGTTAGCCTCCTAGCATCATTAGCTCACACACAGCTGCATGTAGTTAGCCTTCTAGCATCATTAGCTCACACACAGCTGCATGTCGTTAGCCTCTTAGAATCATTAGCTCACACAGCTGCATGTCGTTAGCCTCTTAGCATCATTAGCTCACACAGCTGCATGTCGTTAGCCTCGTAGCATCATTAGCTCACACACAGCTGCATGTCGTTAGCCTCTTAGCATCATTAGCTCACACACAGCTGCATGTTGTTAGCCTCGTTGCGGTCAAACGGTTAAGTATTCCTGGTTTGCCTGGTGGGTGGTGATCCACCTGAACTGAAGCCACACCCACAGCTGTTGTTGTATGATAAAGGCTTAGGGGAGGGGATGATATTGTGATGTCACTATATCACAGTTTTTTCATTGGCACGTTTGACTGTCAAGGTTTAATAACAACCACACCAAGGGCTCTAATGAAGTACTGTTACCTCATAAACACATGACATAACAACCACACCAAGGGCTCTAATGAAGTAATGTCACCTCATAAACACATGACATAACAACCACACCAAAGGCTCTAATGAAGTACTGTCACCTCACAGAGCATGTGAGCGGAGCGCGGAGCGGAGCGCGGAGCGAGCGAGGAGCGGAGCGAGGGGATTTTGACGTGAGCGCGGAGCGGGTTTTTAAATGTGTCAGATTGACTTCCGGAGCGAGAACTGTCCTCCGCTCCGAGCCGCTCGGAGCGAGAACTGTCCTCCGCTCCGAGCCGCTCAGTGCACACGGCACGGCGCTGTGCAAGCTTGGCTAGCAGTTTGCATCATTGCCTCTCAAGCAGGCTCGGCACCACGGGGGGGCAAATGGGGGGGATATTTGCGCCCTTAAATCAACCTCTTTGCCTTTTCTGCCCCCTCAAAATCTCAATTGCCCCCTCAGTTTTTCATCCTGGCGCCGAGCCTGCTCTCAAGCCCATACCCGTAATCTGCTTCACGGACTGTCCATGAGAATAGACAGACATTGCGTGTCGACAGTTTACATATCTGTTCTTTTGGATTTGGACACATGACGATGGGTAGCCTACAAACTTGCGGCATGGTGCTCGCAGTGGTACATTAAAACAAATGCCATACTTCGGTTGATACATTTGAACTGGGTCTGTTTTAATTATTCTATGATATTTTAAATGACGAAATCAAGCTAATTTACATCATGCTCCAAAAAAGACCGCATGTTGCTGCAACATGCGGTCTGAAACGAAGGCCTTCAGGTTTAATTAGCCAATTTCAGGAAAACAGCATTTTATTTTCCCCCCGTCATTTCTTTCTGCTGAGCGGAGCGGGCATCTGTGCTGAGCGGAGCGGGCATCTGAGTGTAGCCTCGGAGCGAGCACGGAGTGGGGAGCGCTCCATGCGTAAATGAAGGTGAGCGCTGAGCGAGCGGGGAGCGGCGTGGGGGGAGATGAACGTGAGCGCGGAGCGAGCGTAACAAAAGCCGTCGAGAGCGAAGAGCGGAATTATCGGCCGCTCCGCTCCGCTCACATGCTCTGTCACCTCATAAACACATGACATAACAACCACACCAAGGGCTCTAATTAAGTACTGTCACCTCATAAACACATGACATAACAACCACACCAAGGGCTCTAATGAAGTACTGTCACCTCATAGACACATTACATAACAACCACACCAAGGGCTCTAATGAAGTACTGTCACCTCATAAACACATTACATAACAACCACACCAAGGGCTCTAATGAAGTACTGTCACCAAATAAACACATGACATAACAACCACACCAAGGGCTCTAATGAAGTACTGTCACCTCATAAACACATGACATGACAACCACACCAAGGGGTCTAATGAAGTACTGTCACCTCATAAACACATGACATAACAACCACACCAAGGGCTCTAATGAAGTACTGTCACCTCATAAACACATTACATAACAACCACACCAAGGGCTCTAATGAAGTACTGTCACCTCATAAACACATGACATAACAACCACACCAAGGGCTCTAATGAAGTACTGTCACCTCATAAACGCATGACATAACAACCACACCAAGGGCTCTAATGAAGTACTGTCACCTCATAAAGGCCTGAAAAACTGGACAAAATAAAAAAATCACGGCACTCTATCTTTAGTGGTTCTACAAGCTAACAACGTGTTGCATTGTCTCTATATGTATTTATTGTTTTCTCATTGTGTTTTTTCTTCTAGACTTCCTGCACCTCTCTGTGGATGAAGAAGAATTTTCCCCTGAACAGCATCTGGAGAGGAGCTCCAATCCTTTCCACTGTCAACTGTGTGAGGAGAGCTTCATTCGGTCAGATCAACTGAAGACACACATGCTTGTCCACGCTGGAGAAAAACCTTTCAGTTGTACACTGTGTGACAAGAGTTTCCTTCGCTCCAGTCAGTTGAAGACACACCAGCTTATCCACACTGGAGAAAAACCCTATAGTTGTGAACTGTGTGGCAAGAGTTTCATTACGTCATCTAGGCTGAAGGAACACCAGCGTGTCCACACGGGAGAGAAACCTTTCCACTGTCAACTGTGTGACCAGAGTTTCCTTCGGTCAGATCAACTGAAGACACACATGCTCGTCCACAACGGAGAAAAACCTTTCCACTGTGAATATTGTGACAAGAGTTTCCTTCGCTCAGGTCAGTTGAAGGAACACCAGCGTCTCCACACAGGAGAAAAACCCTATAGTTGTGTACTGTGTGACAAGAGTTTCAACACTTCATCTAGGCTGACGGCGCACCAGCGCGTCCACACGGGAGAGAAACCTTATCATTGTAAATTCTGTGACAAGAGCTTCGCCGGTCCGACTCACCTGAAGAGACACCAGCGTGTCCACACTGGAGAAAAGCCACCAGGTAAGCTCCACCACACACAGCTGCTTGTCGTTAGCCTCGTAGCATCATTAGCTCACACACAGCTGCATGTCGCTAGCCTCCTAGCATCATTACACTCACACACAGCTGCATGTCGCTAGCCTCGTAGCATCATTAGCTCACACACAGCTGCATGTCGCTAGCCTCGTAGCGTCATTACACTCACATACAGCTGCTTGTTGTTAGCCTCATAGCATCATTACACTCACACACAGCTGCATGTCGCTAGCTCGTAGCATCATTACACTCACACACAGCTGCATGTCGCTAGCCTCCTAGCATCATTAGCTCACACACAGCTGCATGTCGCTAGCCTCGTAGCATCATTAGCTCACACACAGCTGCATGTCGCTAGCCTCGTAGCATCATTAGCTCACACACAGCTGCATGTCGCTAGCCTCCTAGCAACATTACACTCACATACAGCTGCTTGTTGTTAGCCTCGTAGCATCATTACACTCACACACAGCTGCATGTCGCTAGCCTCATAGCATCATTACACTCACACACAGCTGCATGTCGCTAGCCTCGTAGCATCATTAGCTCACACACAGCTGCATGTCGCTAGCCTCGTAGCATCATTAGCTCACACACAGCTGCATGTCGCTAGCCTCGTAGCATCATTAGCTCACACACAGCTGCATGTCGTTGCATTGTCTCAATATGCACTTATTTTTCTCTCATTGTGTCGTTTTTTCTAGACTTCCTGCACCACTCCGTGGGTGAAGAGGAGTTTTCCCCTGAACAACCTCAGGAGACGAGCTCCAGTCTGGTCAAGGAGGAACCAGAGTCTCCTCCACAGATTAAAGAGGAACAGCATCAGGAGAGGACCTCTAGTCTGGTCCAGGATGAGACCCTAACCCAGGAGGAACCACGACCTCAGGAGAGGACCTTCAGTCTGGTCAAGGAGGAACCAGAGCCTCATCCACAGATTAAAGAGGAACAGGAGGAGCTACTAGTAACAACAGTGGAGGTTGAAGGGTCAACGTGGACTAGTGAAGATGATGAACCCAGAGACACAGAGCCTCTAGCCAGCACCTCAGCTGAACACATGAAAACACAAGCTTATATAAACTGCTGGGTTGCATCACAACAATCCACTAGTGATGAGCGGCTGCTCTCTTCACACTGTTCTGAATCTGACATCGGGGAGACGAGTGGAGTTGTCCACTCTGGAGAAAAACCCTTCTGCTGTCAACTGTGTAACAAGGGTTTCAATCGGCCCGCTCACCTGAAGACACACATGCTTGTCCACACTGGAGAAAAACCTTTCAGTTGTAAACTGTGTGACAAGAGTTTCATCCGGTTACATCACCTAAAGACACACATGCTTGTCCACACTGGAGAAAAACCATTCAGTTGTACACTGTGTGAGGAGAGCTTCATTCGGTCAGATCAACTGAAGACACACATGCTTGTCCACACTGGAGAAAAACCTTTCAGTTGTACACTGTGTGACAAGAGTTTCCTTCGCTCCAGTCAGTTGAAGACACACCAGCTTATCCACACTGGAGAAAAACCCTATAGTTGTGAACTGTGTGGCAAGAGTTTCATTACGTCATCTAGGCTGAAGGAACACCAGCGTGTCCACACAGGAGAGAAACCTTTCCACTGTCAACTGTGTGACCAGAGTTTCCTTCGGTCAGATCAACTGAAGACACACATGCTCGTCCACACTGGAGAAAAACCTTTCCACTGTGAATATTGTGACAAGAGTTTCCTTCGCTCAGGTCAGTTGAAGGAACACAAGCGTCTCCACACGGGAGAAAAACCCTATAGTTGTAACCTGTGTGACAAGAGTTTCAACACTTCATCTAGGCTGACTGCACACCAGCGCGTCCACACGGGAGAGAAACCTTATCATTGTAAATTCTGTGACAAGAGTTTCGCCGGGCCGACCCAACTGAAAACACACCATCGTATCCATACTGGAGAAAAACCTTATAGTTGTGAACATTGTGGCAAGAGCTTCACCACCTCGGGTAATCTGAGGACACACAAGCTCGTCCACACCGAGGAGAAACCCTTTCAATGCGAACACTGTGGCAAGAGTTTCAAAGGCCTAACGGATCTGAAGACTCACCAACTCACCCACACCGGAGAGAAACCTTTCCATTGTGACCTGTGTGGCAAGAGCTTCAGCCGGCCGGGTCAACTGAAGGAACACCAGCTTGTCCACACCGGAGAGAAACCTTTCCAATGCGAACATTGTGGCGAGAGTTTCATTAATTCAAGTGGTCTCAGGACACACCAGCTCGTCCACAGTGAAGAAAAACCTTTTCAATGCGAGCATTGTGGCAAGAGTTTCATTAAAGCATCTAAGCTTCAGGCACACCGGCGTGTCCACACTGAGGAAAAGCCTTTCCCCTGCTCACAGTGTGACAAGAGCTTCAAAGGGACAACTGACCTCAATAGACACCAGCTGATCCACATCGGAGAGAAACCTTTCCACTGTCAACTGTGTGGCAAGAGCTTCAATCGGCCGGGTCAACTGAAGAGACACCGGCTTATCCACACTGGAGAAAAACCCTTCCGTTGTTCGCACTGTGACAAGAGTTTTGATCGGCAAGATAACCTGACGAGACACGAGTTGATCCATAACGGAGAAAAACCTTTCAAATGCGCAATTTGTGATAAGAGTTTCCTTCGGTCATATGATCTGAAGGTCCACCAGCTCGTCCACACGGGAGAAAAGACATTTCCACTGTGATCATCTAGTCTATCACACCCTCTTAACCCTAACCCAACACTAACCTAACCCTAAGACACCTGTCACACCCTCTTAACCCTAACCCAACACTCACCTGGAGACACCTGTCACACCTTCTTAACCCTAACCCAACACTCACCATCTAGTCTGTCACCCTCTTTAACCCTAACCCAACACTCACCCTAAGACACCTGTCACACCCTCTTAACCCTAACCCAACACTCACCCTAAGACACCTGTCACACACTAACCCTAACCCAACACTCACCTGGAGACACCTGTCACACCCTCACTAACCCAACACTCACCTGGAGACACCTGTCACACCCTCTTAACCCTAACCCAACACTCACCTGGAGACACCTGTCACACCCTCTTAACCCTAACCCAACACGAACCTAACCCTAAGACACCTGTCACACCTTCTTAACACTAACCCAACACTCACCCTAAGACACCTGTCACACCCTCATTAACCCAACACTCACCCTAAGACACCTGTCACACCCTCACTAACCCAACATTCACCTGGAGACACCTGTCACACCCTCACTAACCCTAACCCAACACTCACCTGGAGACACCTGTCACACCCTCTTAACCCTAACCCAACACTCACCCTAAGACACCTGTCACACCCTCTTAACCCTAACCCAACACTAACCTAACCCTAAGACACCTGTCACACCCTCACTAACCCAACACTCACCCTAAGACACCTGTCACACCCTCACTAACCCTAACCCAACACTCACCCTAAAGGCTCATACATAGTCTGGATTTTCGGTGGTGGGGTGACCACCGAACTACAACATGACGTCACAAGCCGCGGTGAAGAGCAAACCACCGCCACCGCTCCAGCCCTTCTCTCTGTTTTTACTCACCACCGCTCAACGTTATTTCAGCTCCGGTGGTCAGCTCACCACCGGAGCGGTGGTCACCTCACCACCGAAAATCCAGACTATGAATAGGCCTTAAGACACCTGTCACACCCTCACTAACCCAACACTCACCTGAAGAAACACACACACACACACACACACACACAATGAAGAAAAACCTTTCCACTGTGAACATTGTGGCAAGAGTTTCAATTAGCTGAAGACACCGTCTGTCACACACAGGAGAAAAAAAAAACTATGGATAGTTTATTTTTTTATTCAGCGTAGAAGATGGGGCATAATGCAGTACATATATTACGCTTCTCCTTTCTATTTTTGCACATAGACTGAGAACAAACAGGAGACTGATCTCAGTAGAACTATGTCTAACCCTAACCTCAGTCAAACTCTATCTAAACCCAACTTTAATCTCGCCAACATTATGTTTAAACGTAACAATAAGCCCATTAGCCTAACTATGAACTCACCCCTGGCTAAGGACTCATTTAACCCATTCTGAACGGGAACCCATTTTGGTGTTAGCATCATGTTATGCTTTAGCTATTGAAAAATAGCAGATCTACAAGCTCATAGCGCGCCACCGAGTGGCGCGCTACGAGCTGGAAGGTCTCCTATTTTTGAAAAATCGAAGAACGACTGACATTTTTTTAATCTGATCTCAGGTCAGAATGGGTTGATCAGACCAGTGTGTGTCCAGTGGAAACCTCGTATGAATCTGATCTCAGGTCAGAATGGGTTAACGCCTTTTTAATGATATCCAGCAGCGCCAACGACGTCTCTAACAAGTTAATTAGCGCTCTATTTAACGGTAAAACTCTAAAGTTGGCTTACCGCTAATCAAAGCTCCCCTCGAGCGGCATCTCCGAGTTCGTTCGATTGCTTCCCCTTCAGCCAGCAATGCGTTGGAAAAAGATCAAGGTGGAGGATGAGGCCTTTTCTAGACCTTTTTAACCCATTCTGACCTGAGATCAGATTCATACGAGGTTTCCACTGGACACACACTGGTCTGATTAACCCATTCTGACCTGAGATCAGATTCTAAAAATGTCAGTCGTTCTTCGATTTTTCAAAAACTAGCAGACCTACAAGCTGTCTGCTATTTTTCAATAGCTAAAGCATAACATGATGCTAACACCAAAATGGGTTCCCGTTCAGAATGGGTTAAGAGTTTTACATTTGAAATGGCGCTGGATGAACACAGCGACTGTGTTTAGTGGCTCAATAGCTCTTCCCCGTGACCGCGCGTCTACAATATGAACGCTTCTAAAGACTCTTAGCCAGTGATTAGTCCGTACCCTGCGATCGCCAGTGGCGTGCACAGATAGACACTAGGGGGTGCTAGAGCACCCCATGCCCTTTTGGCAATTTTGCTCTTAAAGAAAAAAAACGTTTTCTTGTTTTTCTTAATTTGTAGTGTGTGGACCATGCGGTGACATTGATCAAATCTTGATAAAAAAACGCTTCTACTATATTATTTAGGCCCCCACACGATCTAAAGCTATATGTTTCTATGTCAGTGGTTCTTCGATTAAAAAAAATAGCAGACCTACAAGCTCGAGTGGCCCGCTATGAGCTTGTAGATCTGCTATTAGAATGGTGGTGAACGGTGCCCCCTGCTGGTGGGGGTTGAGTTAATTGAGCTTTCAGCATGCCCCCCCCCCCCCATCCCCTTATAACCCCCTCCATTGTTCCCAACCTGTACATGTCTTTTTAATTACTATTCCTTTCATGACAATTTTAATATATATATATATATATATATATATTATTGTTTTTGGTCATGATTATGAATTGAATATCCAGGACCTGAATGGCTAACGACCGCAAGGACTTTTTTTCTGTGATCCGTTTGGATGTTTTAGAAATGTTCAGTAGTTATTTTCATTATAGTAATCATGAAACAAGTGTTGATATGATTATGATATACTATCATATATATATATATATATATATATATATATATATATATATATATATATATATACTTTATATAGTACTTTATTGTCACCCCATGCTCACCGTGTTCTGTAGGCTTACATTGTATTAGACAAGTATGTTTTCATGGGGATAATAAAAGAATAACCATACATTTACTACACTATGTGTGTATACAATTAGGTTTTGTCCAAAGTGTAATTTGTATATTTACTTGCGCAAGTACTGCGGTCGTGCACGTACGATTGTGCGTATGCTAGGAGGTATATATATACTGATGGTGACGTAATTAAGATATTACGTCACCGTCGACAGCCAGTTTTAACCCGGCTTTGATACATATCTTAATTACGTCAGTATACCTCCGAACATACGCATAAAAAAGCCAGCCGACCACAGTATAGTACTTTCAACTTACATACATACACACGTTACCTGTTACCCAACCAATATTGAAACGTATCGTAATTACTGTACCATTGACAGCCAGTAATGACCCAAGAATGTTATTAGATAACAGATTGTATTGTCCTGCAGAATGTTAAATGGTTTGGCTGAGTAGTTATGCTTCATCAAGAGTTACCAACTTGTGAGATACACACAAATAAGCCATACATTCTACTTCTGTACTTGTGTCCTCCAAACATGAAACCTATTTACAGAGACGCTGAGATTGGAAAGTTCGTAGCGGTCGACAGTGCTTGCGCGCTCTGCTTGCGCACTAGTAGGCCACTAGTAGGCCATTTATGGCCTACTAGTGCACTCGACAGAGTGCAGTTCTAGTTTGAGTATTAAGTATTGTTGAGGGGCGTATTCAGCCAATGAAGTAGATTTATAGGGCGCTAGCCCCTCCTATATTCAGCTATTAGTGTCGATTTATAGGGCGCTAGCCCCTCCTATATTCAGCTATTAGTGTAGATTTATAGGGCGCTAGCCCCTCTTATATTAAGCTATTGGTGTAGATTTATAGGGTGCTATCTACACTAATATTTTCAGCTATTAGTTTAGATTAATAGGGCGCTAGCCCCTCCTATATTCAGCTATTAGTGTAGATTTATAGGGCGCTAGCCCCTCCTATATTCAGCTATTAGTGTAGATTTATAGGGCGCTAGCCCCTCCTATATTCAGCTATTAGTGTAGATTTATAGGGCGCAATCTACACTAATATTATTCATTAGTGTAGATTTCCGTCCTATACAGAAACATTAAATCCGATGACTGGAGAATTTTACGTCATGATGATGACACAATGATAAGAGCGGCGCTCACTTCACACGGGTGTGTTTTTTTTTTAAATATATTATTATTATTAGTTGTGCCATTTATTATCATTATTATTATTATTATTATTATTATTATTATTAGTCCTGCCATTTATTACTTGCGCAATTGTGCCTGATACGGCAGTGGTGCCAGATTACATACATGTATACATGGGAGCATTACCTTTAATCCTCCCGACACTAAAACATAATTATCGTCATTACGTCACCATCGGAAACCAATTACACTCTGGCATTGGGTCCTTTAATCCACATCTTTATTACGTCAGCATTGAGAGCTAGTTATACCAGTTATACCCTGACGTCATATGCTGGGACGGTGCATATATATATATGCATCAAAAGTGGCGCAAAGTAACCACAGTATACCGCTAATCAATTTACGAATTACATAGACATTTAGTATTAATATCACTATAGTCCACTATTAAGTAATATACTGTATACGTGATTACATTTTATTTCAGTTTATATACTTATTTTTTTATCGGATATCGATGATTTAGTTTTCTTTGAGAGACTAAACAGGGATCCAGAATAATTCTAAATCGATAAAACTGTATTTCTTTTATAGATAGAAACTTGTACAAATACTTCATAATACTACTTTTCTAATGCATGCATAAAGTAGGTAGGTAGCAAATAGCTAAACCTACTAATTCAAACGTTCCTTCACGGAGAAGCTGAGATTTGACAGTTTGTAGCGGTCGAGACTCGACAGTACGTGCGTGCTCTGCTTGCGCACTAGTAGGCAAAGCCAAATCCTGTAAACGTAATAGTTTGTCTGTTTACTGCAGTTCCCAGAAAATAATAGTATAAACGTTAGTCCATCAATTGATAATGCTGTGGTCTTATGTAACTCAATGGTTCAAACATGGAAGTAATCCTTTGTCTGAGTTGGTCCATGAAAAACAAACATTTTAATGTATTAACCCATTCTGAACGGGAACAATTTAGGCATTTAGCAGACGCTCTTAATCCAGAGCGACTTACATTTAACAGTTTCCGTGCCGCGAATGGATTACTCCAGGTTAATGTCGCTGCCGTATCGGACATACCCGCCTTTTGTTTTATGTGTTTAATCCGCCGTAATGTAATGAATCAAAAGAAAATCCGTCTTCGTCGCGGAGTATGAGACTGGATGGCTTCGCTGTGATGACGAAACCGGAAATCGTCACATGTTGTGGGCTGCTAGGGCTTCTGGGAAATTGAGGCCAATGGAAATGCATTGGTTGCAACGCCTCATTGAAACCAATCTTGTGTGCGTCTTCCGGGTGCACCAAGATGGTGGATGCTACACACAGATCATAACAAACCACGGGAGCTTTTTTTGATGGATTTTCGCGGATTAAAAGCCCAAATAATTCAGCGTATGCTCTAAAGGTAATACAACAATCTCGGCAGTGAAGGGGGGTTGATTAAAATGCGGGTTAATCGTAAAAAACAGTCAAACTGTTAAGCAAGAACAAAAGCATGGGAATACATCACATAAAAGCATTTATCAATATCATGAAACATGCGTAAGCTAAGAAAGTAACAGTGGAATATCTATATAATGAAACTATACATACACTATACATATAAACTATACATATTTACTACTATGCTATACATATGTACTATGGCGTGCTATGACTATATACAATACAATTATAGTGCTGTCTACATAACATGCTATAAGTCTGTGTCAAATGCTATCTAAGCCAACAGAAATGCTATCTAAGGGGTTAGGGTAAGTGCTATGGGCCATGATGGAGTCTGAAAAGGTGGGTTTTCAGGCTACGGCGGAAGATTGGGAGTGATGCTGCAGTTCTGACTGCAATGGGAAGTGCATTCCACAGTTTTGGAGCCAGAAGGGAGAAGAGTTTGGGACGTGTGGAGCGTTGTCCCGGCGTTTTTAGTGAGGGTACTTCCAGTTTCCCTGCGTTGGCTGATCTGAGTGCGCGGGAGGGTTTGTAGGGTTCAATCATACTTGTAAGATATGGGGGAGCCATACCTTTGGTTGCTTTGAATGCCAGCATCAGAGTTTTGTATTCTGTGCGGGCAGCGACCGGGAGCCAGTGGAGGGAGCGGAGCAGGGGGGAGACATGTGAGAATTTTGGCTGGTTGAAGACCAAGCGAGCTGCTGCATTTTGGATCAGCTGGAGAGGCTTAAGTGCACATGCTGGTAGGCCAGTAAGGAGGGAGTTACAATAGTCGAGTTTTGACAAGACTGTTGTCTGGATTAGGAGCTGGGCTGATTCCTGGGTGAGGAACGGTCTAATTCGTCGTATGTTATAGAGTGTGAACCTACATGATCGAGTGACAGCTGTGATGTGAGCTTTGAACGAGAGCTGACTATCCAGGACAACACCAAGATTCCTGGCTGTTGGGACAGACGTTACCAGGGCGTTGTCTACGGAAATAGTTAGCTCCCGCATAGGGCAGGACTTAGCTGGGAAGAAGAGAAGCTCAGTCTTGTCTGGGTTCAGCTTGAGGTGGTTGGAGGACATCCACTGTGAGATGTCAGCCAGGCATGCAGTGATGCGCTCTTCCACCTGAGTGGCAGAGGGGGGGAAGGATAGGAACAGTTGTGTGTCATCGGCGTAGCAGTGATAGGATATATTGTGAGCAGAGATGATAGTGCCAAGGGATTTAGTGTACAGTGTGAAAAGGAGTTGACCAAGTACAGATCCCTGTGGGACCCCAGTTTGGAGGGTTCGGGGGGATGATAACAGACCTTTCCAGGAAACCTGGTAGGTCCGGTCGGTGAGGTAGGAGGAGAACCACTTTAGTGCCGTTCCACCGATGCCTAGCTCCGCTAGGGTGTCTAGGAGCAGCTGGTGGTTCACTGTGTCAAATGCTGCTGATAGGTCTAGGAGAATCAGTACTGCAGAGTGGGAAGCAGCTTGGGCAGCATGCAGTGCTTCTGTGACTGCCAGCAGGGCAGTTTCTGTGGAGTGGGCTTTCTTGAATCCGGACTGGTTGGGATCCAGCAGGTTGTTCTGTGAGAGATGGAGAGAGAGCTGGTTGGAGACGACACGTTCAATGGTTTTAGAAATAAATGAAAGGAGTGATACCGGTCTGTAGTTCTTGACATCTGAGGGGTCAAGGGTTGGTTTTTTGAGGAGTGGTGTTACTCTGGCTGACTTGAGGGCAGATGGGACGCAGCCTGAGGTTACTGAGGTGTTGATGATGGAGGTGATGAAGGGGAGCAGATCAGGTGCGATGGTCTGGAAGATTGGAGACGGGACAGGGTCAAGAGGACAAGTGGTAGGTCTAGAGGATGTTACTAGTTGTAGAACCTCGTCTGGGGAAAGAGGAGAGAAGGAGGACATGCATGGTATGTTGGGGTTGGTGTTGGTTGAGTCAGATGCCACTTTATGTGGGAGGGGAGGAAAGGAGCTGCTGATATCATCAACCTTCTTCTCAAAGTAGTTGACAAAAACATCAGCAGTGAGGGATGAAGGTTGAGTGGGGGGAGGGGGTTTAAGGAGGGAGGTGAAAGTGGAGAAGAGCTTCCTTGTGTTAGAAGTACAGGATTGAATTTTGGTGTGGTAGAAAGAGGTTTTAGCAGTGGTTAGTGAGTGGGCAAAGGCAGAGAGGAGTGAGTGAAAGTGTGAAAGGTCATCTGTTAGCTTTGTCTTGTGCCACTTTCTTTCGGCTGCCCTTAGAGGTGTTCGTTCAGATCTGAGAATTTCAGATAGCCAGGGAGCCGGTGGACATGAGCGAGCTGGCCTGGATGAGAGCGGGCAGTGTTGGTCGAATGCAGATGAGATAGAGGAGAGGAAGGATGAGGTTGCAGTGTCAGGTGAGAGGGAGAGGAATGACTCCAGGGAGGGTAGAGAGGAGAGAATAGAGGATGAGAGTGAGGAGGGGTTTAGGGATTTGAGATTGCGTCGGGAGGTGACGTTCGGGGGGTTAGTAGGTTTAGGCGGGAGGGTGGATATAGAGAGGGAGAAGGTTATGAAGTGGTGGTCAGACCTAATTGAGGGGGTAACAGAGAGTGTGGAGGGAGAGCAGGCTCTGGAGAACACAAGGTCCAAAACATTACCAGCCTTGTGAGTGGGAGGGGAGGGAGATAGGGAGAGGTCAAATGAGGCCAGAAGGGATGTAACGGGAAGATACTTCTCTGCGGTAGGAAGGTTGAAGTCACCCAGTAGAATCAGAGGGGTCCCATCTTCCGGAAACAAGCTGATCAGAGAGTCTAGTTCTTCCAGGAAGTTCCAGAGAGTTCCAGGAGGGCGATAAAGCACAATGAGGATGAGGGGGACTGGCTGTGATATTGAGATAGCATGAAATTCACATGTGGACAGAGAAAGGTGAGAGAGATTTAAGACACGGAAATTCCATTTGGGGGATGTTAGTAGCCCTGTACCCCCCCCCTGTACCTGTTTGGCGAGGGGTGTGGGTGAACTTGTGTGAAACAGAGAGCGCAGCGGGAGTTGCAGTGTTATCTGGGGTGATCCAGGTTTCAGTTAGAGCAAGGAAATGCAGAGACTTGAGGGAGGCGTGGCCTGAAATGAATTCAGGCATATTCTTTTTGGTAGCTGCATGGCAGTTCCATAGGCCTCCCTCCACCACAATGTGGTGACTGGGTGAACGAGCTGGATAGATGAGATTTGACGGATCTCTGTGACTGGAGAGGTAGTGTCTAGGGCGACATGAGGAGGACAGTATAGGGACGGTGGGAAAGCACATTCTAAACAGGTATAAGAGATAATAATAATAAAGATAATGATATTAAAGTAATAATAATAATAAAGTACAACTAAACATAATAATGGGAAGTAGGAAGTAGAAAGTAAGTTGATACAGAACCCCTAAGACGGCCTCCTTCGATGTGTCTGGATGTCCGGGTCTTTGGATTGGACACTAGGCTATATTAGTCAGCCTGTGTGAATTTTGGATTGGAAATTGGAACGATACAGAGAAGAAATTGGAACGATACAGAGAAGAATTTGGAACGATACAGAGAAGAATTTGGACGATACAAATTGGAACGATACAGAGAACCATTAGAACAGATAGTACAAAAATAAAGAAAGGAAATGGGTATAGAAAAATAAAGAAAGGAAATGGGTATAGAAAAGGTTCGGAAAAGTTTAGAGTGTGTGTTCACTTACTGTGTACCAGAGTGCAGGTTAACAAGCAGCAAATGCAGTCAGACCGTTAATCAGAGAGTATGTGAAAGTGGGCCCTATATATAGGGCTGGAAAGAGATTTAAATCTACAAATGTAGGTGGAGCTAATAGTTCAAGTGAGCCTGTTGTTGATGGCTCAGTTGATGGCAATTAAGTCCTAGTCTCTTTGTTCAGCAGTTTCAGAGATACAGTCTGATTAAAACACAGACAGGAGACAAAACAGATAGCAAAACAGATAGTACAAAAATAAAGAAAGGAAATGGGTATAGAGAAGTTCAGAGTGTGTGTTCACTTACTGTGTACCAGAGTGCAGGTTAACAAGCAGCAAATGCAGTCAGACCGTTAAATGGAACCCATTTTGGTGTTAGCGTCATGTTATGCTTTAGCTATTGAAAAATAGCAGATCTACAAGCTCATAGCGCGCCACCGAGTGGCGCGCTACGAGCTTGTAAAAATCGAAGAACGACTGACATTTTTTTAGAATCTGATCTCAGGTCAGAATGGGTTAATCAGACCAGTGTGTGTGTGTGTGTGTGTGTCCAGTGGAAACCTCGTATGAATCTGATCTCAGGTCAGAATGTATTCATTTCTAAATATCATGAATAGGTGCAGGAGAAGGAAGCTGGAGCCCTGGCTGGCTGGCGTGGCGATCTGTGTGGGAAAGAAGCTAGTCAAGATGCAGAGTGAACTGAACGCTATACGGCTGCCTCTCTGCCAAGTTTACATATTGTTCTTCTCCCAGAAACCACACCCTCTACAATACTCTTTAATAGGACATGTTTTTCTTCTACTTTTCTTGTCACTCACAGATAAGCATAAAAATCACACCTGTGAAGTGAGGGGCGCTCTTAACATCATACATCATCTCATGAACAACTGAATTCATGTGATTGGTTAGCCGATTTGCTCGTCTACATCATGTGACGTAAAATTTCCCTTCATTGTGAACGGCATTTAATGTTTGTGTTGGCACAACTGTACGCCATAAAGCACCTTTTCAAAGAATTAGAATATTGTGTAAAAGTTCATTTTCTTCCCAAGTATAATTCAAAAAGTGAAACTTTCATTTCAATTAATTGTGCACAAAGTGAAGTATTTCAAACTTTTGTTTTAATCTTGATGATTATGGCATACAGGCAGCTTATGAAAATCTAAAAATCCTATTTCAAAATATTAGAATATTTTTACGTGACCACTACAAAAATGTATATTAATGTTTGTAGTCAATACTTGGTCTGAGCTACTTTTGAACAAATCATTTCATCAATGGGGCGTGGCATGGTTAGATCAGCCTGTGGCGCTGTTGAGGTGTTTGAGCTTTGATAACAGCCGTAAATTAATTTGAATTGATCAGTCTCATGTCTCACACCTTCCTCTTCACAATACAACCTAGATTCTCTGTGGGGTTCAGGTCAGGCCAGTTGAGCACAGTAATACCATGGTAAGTACACCAGTTACTAGTAGTTTTAACACAGTAATACGATGGTCAGTACACCAGTTACTAGTAGTTTTAACAGTAATACCATGGTCAGTACACCAGTTACTAGTAGTTTTTTTTTTTTTTTTAAGATATTTTTTTTGCGGCTTACGCCTTTATTGATTTTTTAAGGGATAGAAAGTAGGCTGACAGGAAACGGGAGAGAGATGGGGGGATGACATGCGGTAAAGGCCGTGTCGGGTCCGGGAGTCGAACCCGCGGCACACCGCGACTGGATCACCAGTCCGGTGCCCAGACCGTTACGCTACGGCCTGGGCCAGTTACTAGTAGTTTTAACACAGTAATACCATGGTCAGTACACCTGCAGTTACTAGTAGTTTTAACACAGTAATACCATGGTCAGTACACCAGTTACTAGTATAGTTTTCAATATAAAACATATATTTCAATCCAAATACAGCAAAAATATCAGATCTACAAGCTCAAAACGTGTCGCAGTGTGACATGTTTTGAGCTTGTAGATCTGCTATCTTTGTATATGCAGTGTGGCCCTCTGGAGTGAGTGTGGCCCTGTCCAGACTCCATATCCAAAGTTGCCCACTCCTGATTTAGAAGACATGTTGTAGAAACTGCTCTCAGCTCTCAATGAGGTTAATGTGTCTCATCATCACGTCTGTTTGCTGCTCTTCCAGATATCGCCGTGCAGTTCCTCCATAAATCTGCCCCCATATGCAAGCTACTGAAGAAGTACGCAGCGCATGTCGCCAGGTTAGTGGATGTATAGATCTATACGTTGTGTTCTATTCATTCCATGGTACAGGGACGTGCACACATAGACATCAAAGGGGGGTTCCCTGCCCTTTTACCCGTCTGTAAAACAACTGCCCTCTCCAGACCACGAATGCAAAATGCCCTCCTCTCCTCTCCATGCCATTCCAGAAGGCCGCAGTCTCCTGAACTTAAGTCTCCTGATTGACCTGAACTTGAACGCAGCATTTTGCGCTGAACAAATTTGTTTAGAAATCCATGTCGCTATACACCGCATCTCCACTAGCTAAAGATTGCTGGGTTGCGCCCCGAAAAAAGCTGATCTATACAAGCTCTCAGCGCGACACGTTGTGAGCTTGAAGATCTGCTATTTTTGTCCCTCTTACGGTATGTCAGCCCCTGCCCCTCTAACACCCCCCCCCCCCCCCCCCCCACCCCGCCATGGAGTATATTGTATGGTGTGTATAGTCGTCCCCCCCCCCCTCCCCCCCTCACCTGGGCCGTCTCGGGCAGAAGAAACAGGAGGTCTAACTGGTTGGTCCTGCCAGTAGCATAATCCACTCTACGAACATTCTGGACCTCAGTTCTTTCAGCACACGTCTAAACTTCCTCATCCGTCAGCAGCCAGTAGCACCTAATACAGGGATTTAGGCACTACATTTAGTCAGAAAACAGCCTCGGTTCCACGCTGGTTGTCTATTGGGAGGCAACTGGCAAGGGGAACCACCAGGGTCGTTTGGATTGGACTGCAGTGGACACAGTACACGCAGACATGGCGTGTGTGTGTGTGTGTTTGGCGTGGAGTGGACGGATCTGCGGTGGAGAGCCAGCAGTGAGCGATCGTCTACAAGCAGCTGCTGTTTGGGAGGTGGTCGATTTGAACCCGGAGCTACAGGGGCGCTCACCGGGGGACGTCGGCAGCACCACCGCAGCAGCAGCAGCCAGCCCAGCACCAGCAGTGGTGATCGGGACCGGACCGCACAGAGCTCTCATCTCTTCAAAACTGACGGTGTGTGGTATGATTCAGTGGCACATGGCCGCCGCCCGCTGTTACAATCTTAAGTCTCATGCATTGAACACACTTTAACAGAATTTGCATGTTTTGGACAAGAGTCACAAGACTGTAACATGGATGACTTGTGGGATGATGAACCTCCACTAAATATTCAGAAAATAATTGACTACCATAGACAAAGGTATTTTGAAGCCAATCGGGACGGGTGGTTGTATGGCCCAAATTGCCATGATGATGATGTCATCATCATATTTGATAGTGAGAAGAATTGTGTTGCTTCTCATGACTGTGACAAAGACAATGGGGCTGAGGCTCTGAGTCTGAGCACACATGTGGAGGAGGAGCTTGCTCACCAGGCTGGGGCACCGAGGCCACAGGAGATCAGGCAGAGCAAGATGCCATGATCAGCTGTAGCTTGGCTGAAGAATCAGCTGCCAGAAAAGTGGTGAAAGGGCCATTCTTCTCTCCAACTCCAGCAGAAAGGCCATCCTTCTCTCCATCTCGAGCTCCAGCAGAAAGGCCATCCTTCTCTCCAGCTCCAGCCAAGGCCAAGAAGGCAGCAGCTCCACAACCCAAGAAGACTGGCCCCAGCAGCGCTGAGCTTGAGGTCAAGAGCCTGGTAGCAAAAGACACTCTGATCCAGACCGCGGCTAAAGGGCCCAAGAAGATGAAGGCCAAGAAGCCTGTTGCCAAGAAGATGGCATATCTCTTCAAATGGGGGTCCCTGGCATATCTCTTCAAATGGGGGTCCCTGGCATATCTCTTCAAATGGGGGTCCACGGGGTGGGCTTCAGCGAAGGGTCCATTAACTAAATCACTGAATAAATATATTTTATTAAGTGCATTATTAAACAGTGGTTCCCAAAGTGGGGTCCGGGGACTAATTATCTCTTCAAATGGGTGTCCGCTGGCTAATTAGTGTCCAATGGGGGTCCCCAACATGAAAAAGTTTGGTAACCACTGAATTGAAATACATCTCAAAGTGTTTAATCATAATCACAGATAATCACAGCTTATATGAAGCTGTGGTTATCCTTGTAAACTTATATAACTGAGAAACTGCTGTTTTGTTATAGTCAAACATTCCCATACATTTCATCTTGAACATATTTCTGCTGTTAGTTTGAGACAGATTCACACACCAAGGCTATAACTATTATTATTATTATTATTGGTGTTAAGTGTCCATTCAAAGACTGCTCAGATAAGCCAAATCTGGGATTTTCTGCCATCTTGTGGTGTTAGTGGAGAATTGCAGAATATACATTTAAATTAGTGCATGGTGGATGGGTGCTGAGAATAAGAATAAAAATAAGAATAATATTAACGATAGTAAATGTTTATGGGTTTTAAATACGTTCTAAAACATATTTTATTTTATTCTATATAACAATAATAGTAACGATAATAAATGTTTATGGGTTTAAAAACGTTCTAAAACATTATGTTTGTTTCATTAGCGCTGTTAAAACACCGCCTCGAAACAATGAGAGCACTTCCGTCCACTCTTCAAAATAAAGCCGTTTGGTCAGTTAAGTGACACGCTAAAACAACAAGAGCACTTCCGCGCGCACTTCACACTACATGTAGTCCCCAGCCAAGACCCCGCACACAACAGTCTCGGAACGGCCTTACCCCTGTTGGGTCAGTGGGTTGCGTGATGGTCTGGTAACTTGGAGGCCCGGGTTCGATCCCCGCTCCGCGCAATGTCTTTTCATTCGCTACATGCTGGTGTAATGAGCACATGCACCCGCAGAGCGTCGCTGTTGTACCTTAAACCTCCTCAGACAGACAAAAGCACACAGTGGAGTAGGAACGGTTAGACACGGAACTGATCTGTTAACTATAGTGTTTGTTCCAAACTTTTTAAGGGCTGCACACCGGATGTTTTCCTATAATATCAAAGATGGCAGTGTGTTAACATTAACGGAGCTGTTTAATGAATATATGATCATAAATATGACTTTATTAACGTTTTGATACATCCTGGTGTCATGGTGTCAGACTGAGGACAGAGATGGAACTGAGATGTGAGGACAGAGATGGAACTTTTAGGAGAAATTAATCTCCATCTGCGGATGTTTCTGTGTTCAAATCCAGCTCTGAAATCACCAGGTACTCAAATGATGATTTAATTACACATGTTAATTACTCTGTTAATGATTCTGGGTGCCTGCCATGCAATGGCAGAAACACAGGTTGAAATCCGCAACACATACTTAATCGCAGCAATAATAATAATAATCAAGACACGAAACTTTGACGTCTATGGCCGGCCGCACGGTTTACCAAAGCCCCACAATATATACATCGAAACGTGCGGCTCGGCCGGGAATGGTGTGCTTGTGCTTTTCTTTCCGTTTCGGGTTACCGTGCCGACGTAATTCGCAATAAACGACGCGAAAAATGCCCCATGCAAAGTCAATGGGGAAACGCGGGTAAAAACAGAAAACGACACGTTACTTTGGAGCCACATTGCTCTGGCATACTGTTACGTAGAAACACGATTTAAACCTCAAACAGCACACAAGGCCATCGACTTTGTTGTGGTTCAGACGGAATTCGAATGCGTTGCACGGTTTGCCCGCTATCTCAGTTCAAAGTGTGTGTGGTCTGAGCAAAAATCTCGGCTCGCAGTGTCGCACGGCCAGAGAGAGAGCGGGTCAGAGGGAGAAACCAATGTGAAAACTGTAGCGAAATTCTCCGAACAAATCGTCCTCACGGCCAAAATATTCACTTTACACGCATGGGTTTCGGTAATTTTGTAGCCACACTCGTCCTCTTTCACCCAATGTCACAACCACAGCCCAGATTCATACGGTACGTGAACTACAGCCCTGAAAGCGACAGGTGTACCATCATAATGTGTCATAGAACTTCATGTTAACTGCTTGAATGAGTCAGCAATTTTTTCAACACAAACACAATTTCTTAACTCGCTCTTATAACCACGTTTTTTATCGTACCAATACCACGATCGCACACGGTGTACCTTAATGTCTCGGGTCACTCACGGCGAAAACAAAAATCGCATTTGACTTTTACTTTTTGCGCTAGAGCAATTTGTTCGGACCGTATGTCTGAACAAATTCTCTCATTGAGTCAGTGTGTTTTTTACTTTCAATAGTGGGTGCATTTGCATAGCGTAGCCCAGCTGAAAATGATACATTGTTAATGATTCAAGGTGAAGTTGACCACCTCTCACACACGAACGCACACGCACGCACATGCACACATGTGCACGCACACACACACACATTGAAAGTCAATGGAGACAATTGGGGAAACACGTAACTCTGTCATTTCTCAACCGTTTCAGACGCGGGGTGGCTCGCCAGAACCGGGTTGCCCCCCTGAGCGCACACACACACGCACGCGCACGCACACACACAAACCCTGTCTTCCTATTGGCTGGCCTTTACACAGCTCCAACTATTGCTTACAACATGCTACAGCCTCAAATTTTGGTACATGGACCTAGACCATCAAGAGGAACAAGCTGTAATGGCTTAATTGCTTAAGCTCCGCCCCTCTGTATTCCTATAGAGCACCGAAGTCTGACGTCACTTTCAGTAGAGGGCGTCAGTCCCCAGGTTCATGTATTTGTTTAGTTGCATTGAAATCACCATAGGAGGAGTTTTAGATTGATTCATATAAGAACTGTGTTTGAAAAATAAACATGTCATCCCGGCCGCTTCACTCACATGGATATGAAGAATCAACTGACTGAGAGAAAACGCTAATGTTACTGCTGCTGAATTAGTTAGATTTTCGCTAGAAGCAGACTGTATCATATATGAGTGACTGACTGTTGCAAACGATACAGAGACACCTCCCTGACAATAACGCAGAGACAGCTTGTTTATTTTTGGACCACAACGCTTATAGTAGACGATATTAAGATCACCCCATGTTATTCTCCATAGAGAAACTACTTCCGTGAACCAGGGGAATCGTCGGGATGAGCGAGTTACGTCAGGACTTCGGTGCTCTATTGGCTGGCCTTTACACAGCTATAACTTTTGTTTGCAACATGCTACAGTCTTGAAACTTGCTCCATGCACTTAGACCAAGTTGACCACCACTCGCGCACACACGAACGCACATGCACACATGTGCACGCACACACACACATTGAAAGTCAATGGAGAAAATCGGGGAAACAAGTAACTCTGTCATTTCTCGACCGTTTCAGAAGCAGGGCGGCTCCCCGGAACTGGGCCGCCCCCCTGAACGAAACCAAATGGACCCTTACAGCTCAGACATCTTAGCATTAGCATGATAGCATTAGCATGTTAGCATTAGCATGTTAGCATGTTAGCATTAGCATGTTAGCATGTTAGCATTAGCATGTTAGCATGATAGCATTAGCATGTTAGCATTAGCATGTTAGCATATTAGCATGTTAGCATTACCATGTTAGCATTAGCATGTTAGCATGATAGCATTAGCATGTTAGCATGATAGCATTAGCATGTTAGCATTAGTATGTTAGCATATTAGCATGTTAGCATTAGCATGTTAGC
The DNA here is from genome assembly GCF_964188405.1 of Protomyctophum parallelum. Taxonomy (NCBI): domain Eukaryota; kingdom Metazoa; phylum Chordata; class Actinopteri; order Myctophiformes; family Myctophidae; genus Protomyctophum; species Protomyctophum parallelum. The sequence continues at coordinate 52,589,566 of NC_139707.1, forward strand.
ATGATAGCATTAGCATGTTAACATTAGCATGTTAACATTAGCATGCTAGCATGTTAGCATGTTAGCATGATAGCATTAGCATGATAGCATTAGCATGTTAGCATGTTAGCATTATAATGTTAGCATGATAGCATTAACATGTTAGCATGATAGCATTAGCATGTTAGCATTAGCCTGTTTGCATGATAGCATTAGCACGTTAGCATGATAGCATTAGCATGTTAGCATTAGCATGTTAGCATGATAGCATTAGCATGTTAGCATGATAGCATTAGCATGTTAGCAGCATGTTAGCATTTTAGCTTGATATCATGTTAGCATTAACATGTTAGCATTAGCATGTTAGCATTAAAATGTTAGCATGTTAGTATTAGCATGTTAGCATGTTAGCATTATAATGTTGGTGGCAACGTAATGCGCAATAAACTAAGACAAAATACCCTATTGGAAGTCAATGGGGAGACCTCCTGGCTCACATGTAACCATATGGACCCTTCTGAGAGGCTAAATGTCATCAAATGGTGGTCCGTGGCTCAAATGCTGCGCAGACTTGGCGAGCTTCAGGCACCCAGTAAAATTTCTTGAAATTTTGTTTCTAGTTCTCATTGAATTGCAAAATGTTTAAGGTAGGATAAGTGGGCCCTATTGTAAACAAGTGTAATGCTTTATGTTGTCCAGAGTTACCAGGTTTTGTATTGAGTTGTGCTTTAAATGCAGCCTACTGTGATTCTCAAATCTGTTAATATGCTTCAACCAATCAATCAATCAAACCTGGCCCTTCGAACCCATCCCATTGAAAGCGCCATCAACAGGCAAATTAAGGGCCGCCCTACCTGGTCCCTCATCAAACCCTGTACACTCAAGACACACTCCATATATGGCCAGTACACGTGACCTCGCCCAGCAGTGGTGGATAAAATTATTCACATTGAGTAAAAGTACAAAAGTAGTGACATAAAATGTACTTAAAGTACCAATAAGTAAAAGTAGGTTATACTCGTCATTATGCAGAATGTCTCATTTCAAGTTTTCAAATAAAAAATACTTTGAAAACAGCAGATCTACAAGCTCACAATGCAACACTTTGTGAGCTTGTAGATCTGCTACATTGAAATGTATATAAGGAAGTGTGATTTATTTTTGTATAATATATAGTCTTGATGAAAATGCTGCTATTTGTCTAAAAGTGACGGCAAATAATTGCTATTTGTTTAAACAAAAGCTTTATACCCTGTATATGTTAACACATATAACCATGCAATGGGACATGTTTACAAAATGCTGCTGTACCCTCCAACTGTATATACTTTCTCCATTTTCAACTGTTTTTTTTTTTTAACTATATTTTGACACTTGCTTTGGCAATGTAAAGATATGTTTTTCATGCCAATAAAGCTCCTTAGAATAACATTGAATTGTATATAGGGCTGAAGTGGTTTATGTACGTTTTGTAGTAATAATCAAAATATACAAAGTAACTAGTAACTAATGTTTTAAAATAATTGTACTGGAGTAAAAGTACAATATTTGCCTCAGATGTAATGGAGTAGAAGTAATAGTTTTTTAAATTGGAAGTACTCAAGTAAAGTAAAGTACAAATATAACTACAAATTGCAGCATATCATGCACATGCACAAATCATGACTAAATAGTAAATACATTATTGAAATATAATCTACTTAGGCCTAAGATTAAAAAAAAAGGAATAAAGTTACACTACTTATTACTCCCTGAGAAAAGTAACTAGTTACTTATTACTTATTACTTTACTTATTACTTTTTTCTCTCGCCCCCAGTAATTTTGTCCCCAAAAGTCTTACTTTGCATTTTCAACATTAGCAGGCCCCCCTTTAACATTAGCAGGCCCCCTTCCACCATCCTTGATCGCGGCCATACTCAAAATGATGCGAATACTTCCAAGTATTGAATGTTATAACGCTTTGTTGTGCCGGTGTCTCTGTCTCCTCCACCTCCTCCATGCTTAGTATGTTTACGTCTCTTCTCTCTAACAGTGCAGTCTAACGAGTTACACACACTAGTTTAGGTTGTTGTTCCGTGTTCCGGACGGTTTAAGGCCCTCCCTTCTGCATCCGATACTTCACACATACGAGTGTGCATCGTTTCCGTATCCGCTCTAGAGTCTAGATCTAGAGCAGATCAGCAGTCTGCAAAGCAACTTGACCCCTATCCAGTCTACCATTATAAATAAACACTCAAACCCACAGTTCCACCAAGGCTCGTGAAAATAGTAATAATATTACTTTTGGAAAAAAGTAAATTATTTTAATTATTACTCAAAATGTGAAAGTAACTAGTTAAGTTACATATTACTGGAAAAAAGTAATAATATTACTGAAAGTAGTATATTACTTAAGTTACTTGCCAACACTGTGTGTTTATATAGGTCTACCGGGCGCGAGATTTTTTTTCCCTAGGATGGCTGCGGGATTCGAGGAATTTAGAGCGCTGTGATTGGTTGTCAGTGGAGTAGGAAGCGCTGGGTTGTGTTTTGGACTGCACACAAGTGTTTATGCCTACTAGTACTCTAACCCTAACCCTAACTCTAACCCTAACCTTATCTCTAACTCTAACCTAAACATAACCGCAAGCAGGGGAGCAACGCATCCTTCACCAACCTTAATCCAGTTTTTTAATGCAACCTTAATCCAAAAACTATTAAAAAGTCTGCGTTTGTAAAAACAGTGGTGGCAGTGGGGCGCGAACCAGCGAAGTATTATTACAAGTCAGCGGAGTAGTCCACTAGGCTAGCGAGGCAGCTGGCAGAATGGGGTTTATGTTTATATTAGAAGGTGCAGGTTCCGCCCACGCGGGTGGCGCTTTCCTTGACTACTAGTAGTAGGGCGGGGCGACTAGTAGCCGGCGTGGTAAAATGAGCGCTCCTTCCCTGTGCTATCCTAGGGAAAATAATATAACCTACCGGGCGCGTGAGCTGAGATGGCGGCGTGCTCTGAGGCCTGTGTGGTGGGCTCAGGAGGAGACTCCTCTGGAAGTGAGGTTAGCGTGCTGTTCCATTTGGAGCCGTGTGCTGATAACCCTGTTTCTCTTGAGGTTGGCAGTCGGTGGCCGCCGGGGCTCAGGAGGTAGCGCGGTTGCTTGGGAACCAGAAGGTTCCCCAACCAGTTCGATTCCCGCTGCTCCTGGGTTCATGGCTATGCGTCCCTGAGCAATACACTGAAACCCTAGGTTGTCTCTGCTGCCATCAGTCTGTGAACTCGTACTATGTAAGGCATATTGATTGATTGATTGAAATATTTATTAACAGTTTGTAGAATTTACAGTACATTTTAAGCACAAACTCAATACAAAGACTGTCAACTGTGAGTGGACGACCCAATTAAGCATTACACTTGTTTACAACATATGTTTATATACAGTAGAGTAGGCTGTTGTATTACTTTTGAAAAAGGTGCTAATGAATAAACTCATGGGTCATTAGCACACAATTCTAGGATCATTTTCAGATCAAATTGTAGCCCACAGTAAAATGTCAAGACGGTGTGAGATAGTATCTCATTTCCTTGTTTTGCTTTCCCGACAAACACAATACGGAAATGCATGCATCTCCGTTATCCCACAGCCAGCGTTGTGCAGGCATGTCATGTTTGAACGGCTAAATCAAATGAAATAATGTCCCATCAGCAGAACTAAAAAAGTTGCCAAGCTTCTAAAACAGACTATAAAGAGGCCGGGCTCCGGAATGCTCTCATTTAGTCAGATTTAGCAGTTTGCTTTTTTGTGTTATTTATTTATTTCCCCCCACAATTAAACTCTCCTGTTGTGGATGTTCAACCCTCAAACGTTCTAACTCCAAGAGCTCCATAACTCTGAGAGCTACACACCTGTAAGATACCACGTGGAACCCCCTCAAGGAACCCCAGGGATCCCTGGGCCCTACTATGAGAACCACCGGTCTAGTACTGCCATTCCCTGTATCGCAGAATGTAAACCAGATGGTTGTTTCATTGTGCTTGTCATTTCCTTATAGACGCCGGGCTCCAGTTGTCTTCAGTTTGGTGTCCGCTCATATCTGCACCACTTCTATGAGGAATGCTCGTCCTCCGCGTCGGACAGAGACCCAGAGGATCAGGGATTGGCCCAGACCCAGAGATCACCCCACTGCTGAAGCTCAGGAATCTGGAACATGCCACATAACGTATGACACACTTTACTCTTTACTCCAAGAAAATGTAAACACTTTACGGTTAAAAAGGGATCCCTGGCTAATGAGACAAATATGCCTTAAAACATTATACTTGCCCTCTATAACTAAAATTACAAAAAAAAAAAAAAAAAAAAAAAAACAGCTCAATGAACATAAGTTGCCTGCTGGTGACTGTAACCATGTTTTGCAATTATATACTCTGTTCATAGATCTCTTTCTCTCTCATGCCCTGCCTACACATCTGTCAGACCCCACTTCTGCATTGCTGTACTGCAACGTCCCACACCTGTCCTCAGACGATTGACAATTAAAATTGCATTTCAATATCACACAAATGATGTTGTTGTATTACTGTTGTATGACTTATGATAACATTTCATGTAATAAACACACAAGCAGGACATGCTGTAAAACATTAAGCCTTCTATCACTGCAGGGACTTGAACCCCATTTCAGAAACCTGAAAGTACCTTCTACCGGTGATTGTTTTGGCCATGCTAATGTCGTGTTTGTGAATAACATACGCGTGAGTCCGACTGTACATTAACGTGGATAGTATTTATTGACTCTCTCTTAACATGTAAACAACCTGTCTGTCTGTTTCTCTATCCCGAGCCCAACTCCCGCCCGGTCGCTCCCCGTGACGTCATCACCTCTCGACTCTGTAGTCTTCCCCTCATACCACAATCACACCACATCTCCCCTTTCTAGAATCAATGGGTAGACTGCCAATGATTCCACAGACCTTGAGGATTATTCTGCCTCGTGGGTGGAAGGTCTGCTCCTATCTGAGCCTGAACCAGACAGTCAAACACACACATATAATTTAGCCTTAGCCAGAACAAATCCACTTCAAAATCAATACTCAAACATCCATCCTATACTAATACTGTACTGTCCTCACTCTTAGGCCCTGCAACTGACTTAACACATTCACAGTACAATAAAGCGATAACACAAACATAACAATGTCAAACACATTTCTCTCTCACTTCCTTCTTTTTTTTTTCTTTTTTTTTTTTAAGTCTCTGCAAAGTCTATAATATAGAAAAGTCTCTGCAAAGTCCATAGCATAGAAAATTATAAGTCCAACCTAGTTGGTCTCACCACAGCTCTCCCAGACCTGGTTCTAGTAGTAGGAGAAGATGGCGGTTCTGGAAGACTCTGCTGTGGTGGTTCAGCTGAAGGTTGCTCTGGAACGCCTCCCAGGAACGGCTCTGCTACACCACGGCCACTGTGCTCAGGCGAGGGTCTCATGGCGATGAGATGACGACGGTTTCGTCTGATGGTCCCGTGAGGTCCTTCCACCAGATACGATCGTGGGGTAGTGTGGCCACCGATGATAGCTCCAGCAGTTCTTTGGTCTCTGATCCATACGTTCTGTCCCGGATCGAGTGTGTTAAGGTTCTGTGCACGATGCCGCAGGTTGTAGCGTTGTGCATCCTTCGTCCTCTTCTCCCCTTCTTTCAACACAACAGCTTCACGATCGGGAAGAGCAGGCTCTAGCAAGATAGGAAAGATAGGCACCGTCGTGCGGAGTCTCCTCCCCATAAGAAGCTGAGCTGGACTGTACCCATTTTCGAGCGGGGTAGCTCTGTAAGCGAGTAAGGCCATATAGGGGTCATCAGCCTTCTTCAGCAGACCCTTCACAAGTCTGCACTGCGCGTTCAGCCTCAGCGTTACCTTGGGGGTATCTTGGGCTACTGGTCACATGACGGAACCCATAGGACCCTGCGAAGGCCGCCCCGGAGAACTGAGGTCCTCCATCCGAAATCAGGAGATCCGGAATCCCGTGACGCGAGAAGATTGACTTAAGGTGGTGGATTACGTCGTTCGATTTTGTGGAGGTCAGCAACGCAATTTCCACATATCTTGACATGTAGTCCACGACCAGCAGATAGGTCTTGTTTCCGAGCATGAACAAGTCTGCTCCCAACTTCTCCCATGGTCGGCCTGGGTACTGCGATGGCATCAGCGGCTCCCTGTGGTTCCGTCTCTCCTTACAGCACGTCCGGCAGTTGAGATCCAACTCGTTCAGCTGCTGGCTCAGCCCGGGCCACCATACTGACTGTCGCGCTCGCTGTCTACACTTCACCACGCCTTGGTGTCCTTCGTGCAATTTGGCGAGAACTTCATTTCTCATCGTTGAAGGAATGACAAGTCTGTCTCCCTTCAGCAGGACACCCTCCTGGATTGTAAGGAACGCCTGCTCTGCCCAGTACAGTTTGAGTCCTGGTTCCTTGAAACTGTGTGCTGGCCAGCCTTCTGCACATAGTTGCATTACTCGTGCACACACACTGTCCTCCCGCAGCTGCACTCTCAGCTCTTCCAGGTAAGCAGTGCTCGCAGGTAGGTTCTCCAGTACCATATCCACATATATATTTGTATCCTCAAACAGCTCCTTGTCCGCCGACGTCCCTTCTCTCTTAACAGGAGCTCGTGACAGCGTATCAGCTGTCCACAGGTGCTTCCCCGGCACATGAGAGATAGAGTAGGAGTAGCGCATCAGACGCATCCTGAAGCGTTGGATCCGGGGGGGTAGAGCATCCAGTGCTTGAGACCCCAGAAGACTCAGGAGAGGCTTGTGGTCCGTCTCCATCTGAAAATGCGTTCCAATGAGAAAGTTGCGGAACCTCTCACAGGCCCAGGTCAGCCCCAAAGCCTCCTTTTCCACTTGCGCATATCTCTGCTTTGTTGGTGTAAGAGACCGTGACATGTAGGCTACTGGCCTCCAGTCCTCGTCCCATTTTTGGAGCAGCACTCCTCCCAATCCGTACGACGACGCATCTGCTGAGACTTTGCACTCCCTGTTGGGATCGTACATGGCTAGCACTGGTGTAGACATCAGTGCGTCCTTTAGATCCTGAAAGGCTCTTGCCTGGTCGACGCCCCACACCCAGCAGTTCCTTTTCGACAGGAGATCTCGCAGATCGGCTTGTCTGTCTGAGCCAGCTGCGGCACAAACTTCCCGAGCTGATTCAGCATCCCAAGAAAACTTCTCAACTCGGTCACAGTTGTTGGCTCCTGCATTTTCCTCACAGCTTCTGTCTTGCCCGGGTCTGGGCTGATGCCACTGGTAGAGATCACGTGGCCCAGAAAGGTCACTTCTGACTTTGACAGGTCGCACTTATCAACGTTCAGAGTGATGCCTGCCTTCTGTATCTTCTCCAGCGTAGCATGCAGGCGAGCGTCATGCTCTTCTTGTGTTCGGCCCCACACCAAGACGTCGTCCATGTGACAAACAACGCCCTCCAGACCTTCTGTGACCTCCGTCACCATGCGGTTCTGGAAGTGTTCGGGGGCGGATGCAATTCCGAAAGGTAGTCACCTGAAATAATAGCGCCCGAAGGGTGTAATGAACGTTGTCAGCTTCATTGAATCTGCTGTTAGGGGGATTTGCCAAAACCCCATGTTTGCATCCAGCTTACTGAAGATCCTGGCACCGGCCAGCATCCCCAGTGTTTCCTCCACTGACGGCATTATGAACTTCTCCCTACATACTGACTCGTTGAGTTTGGTGAGATCGACACATATGCGTACAGCACCTGTCTTCTTGGGCACCACCACGATGCCAGCGCACCAGTCCGTCGGCTCCTCAATTCTGCTTATAACCTGAAGTTGTTCCATGCGGGACAGTTCTTGCTTGACTCTGTCCATTAGAGGCAATGGAATCCTCCTAGGTGTTTTTAGTGAGAACGGTTCGGCCTCTGGCCTCAGCTTGATGGCATATGGCTGCCGCACCTCTCCGAGCCCAGTGCATAATTTTGGCAACGCCCACCACGTCGAGTGGACTCCTTCCCGGTCCCAAGAGTGGTCTTGTTGCTTTTTTGAGTATAGGTGGATTGTCCCCATATGTGTTTTGGAACACAGTGTGAGGCAACACTGTGACATCGGCACCCGTATAAATTTTGAACCTCACATTACTCTCATGAATGTCAATGTTGACCATCCACGGGTCACCATCTGCCGTGACGCCATCTGCCGTGACGCTGCCGAGGAAGATTTCCTCCTCATCCTCATCCTCTTCAACCTCGTGCACATGTCTGGACCTACATGCACGTTTGAAATGTCCCTTCCTCCCACATGCATGACATTTCACTTCAGCAGCAGGACAATCACGTTTTGGATGGGATGGAAAACTCCCACATTGAGCACACTGTGACTGTGCACCCTTGTCTGTGTTGTACTGAGTACTGTTTGGCCTGCTTGTCTGGCTACTAGCATAGTGAGGTTTGTTTTTAGCAGTCTTGAAGTTGCTCTTGAACACTCTGTCAACAGATCTAGCCTCACCTGCTTCTGGTCTGGTGGTGTCCCCTCGCAAAGACCGCTGCTGCTGTTTCACCTCCTCACTCTGCCGAGCCATTCTTATGGCTTTATCCAAAGTTAGATCCGCGTCCAACTCAGGGGGGCAGTCAGCCAGATATTTCGTGAAGCCTCATTTGAAATCGGTAGTTCATATAATGGCCTGTTGTGGCGCTGGACTGGACCCAAAAAGCCCCATAGCTCCATAGAGGCCCATGTATTTTGGCCCAACTTCACCTAGACTGTATTACCTTAATAAACATGGTCATGAATACTTTCTTCTTCCAGTCACTAGTTTAAAGTCTCATTTCTAATGTCATAATATTCTTTTTGGAAAATTATGGTCCCATTAATTAAAATAATGACCATAAAGTCGCGTATGTTCTGAGGGGCGTGGCTACCGTTACCGTCTATGATCGGGATTCCCCTCCCACTCAAGAGTCTACTCCTCCCACTCGAGTCAAAATAAAAACCAACGGAGAAGAAGGGGGGAAGTCCCGCCTCGTTGTCTGGGCAGCCAATGGCCAGCTGGACCCAAACGGAGCCAGCCAATGGCCAGCTGGTACCAAACGGATCTAGAAAGATGGCGACTTACATCAGGAATTAGCATATTATTATAGGCTTCATTTTACGTTCATGTTAGACCCGGTGAACGCTTTGTCCATATTTTTTACAGTCTATGGTCCAACTGCATGCGTTCTGACAGCCCCTTGTCTTGCAGTCCGACAACAATTCTGTCTCTGATTAGTTCATTGTGCAACACGCCATAGTTACAATGCTCTGCCAACGCATATAGTGTAGTGACAAATGAATCAACACTCTCCCCTTCTCTCTGGTTTCTGATGTTAAACTGAGCACGCTCATAAATCACATTTTTCTTTACCACAAAGAAGCCTTGAAATCCTTCCCGCACTCCTTGGTATGTGACTCTTTGAGCGTCCGTCAGAGTCAGCCCACGGAGAATATCATCCACCTCATCTCCCATGCAATAAATCAATGTGTTTACTTGATTGTCCTCAGAACTTGCATCAAGGTTACTTGCCAAGCGAAATCTCTCAAATCTCCGGATCCATTTGTCCCACTCTTTCGGCCTCGAAAAGTCAAAGGAATCCGGTGGCTGGATATTGAACGTAGCGCACGGTCCCACGGCGACTCTCGGTGCAGCCACTGCCGCCGCACCGCCAGCCGCGCCTCCGTCCCCGGCAATCATAATGTCCTTCACTCCCCGACTTTCTTTACTACTGGCTTCGTGTATAACGACTTCCTACACTCCACATCAACTACAGGACTTCTGACACCATGTCGTGTTTGTGAATAACATACGCGTGAGTCCGACTGTACATTAACGTGGATAGTATTTATTGACTCTCTCTTAACATGTAAACAACCTGTCTGTCTGTTTCTCTATCCCGAGCCCAACTCCCGCCCGGTCGCTCCCCGTGACGTCATCACCTCTCGACTCTGTAGTCTTTCCCCTCATACCACAATCACACCACAGCTAACATGTCCTTACTTGCATGATAAAATAAAACATCTGCTGATGCACAAACCTGTACTGTCAATGTTGTAATCTTGAATCATGTGATGTTTCTGCGTCTCTCAACAGGACACTCCAGGCAACCCGACCACGGCTGATGAGACACCGGCTTGAGTCCAAGTGGATTGACCTGTAATGACCATGTACAACAGCAAATTGGGTTAAGATTATAGGGTTAATTATTAGGATATATTGTAGATCGGCTATCTTATATTTCTGAATTCACATGCAAGTAAAGACATGGTGTTGCAAAGCAAAAGAAAGCGCTGGTATAGTGTACTGTCCGAGCTTCTGCCTGGATATAGGGTTCGAAGCCCTACAGCGCTGTAACCTGCTGACCTGCCTCACCTTAGTCCTGCTGTATGTTTACATTAAATATGAAACTCACTATTTCACCAGTGTGAAACGAGATGCTTTTAATGTTTTCTATCATATACATGTCCATCTCATTTAAAAACTGTCTCTGCTGTTTCTCTGGACATAGTTGGTTGGATGTAACTTTTTCTGAATGGCCTGTGTATTCATTGCAGCTTTAATTAAATACTTAACTGAGGGTAATGTCATATTAATGTCAATTTGTGTTGCTATACAAATGCTCATTTAACCCATTCTGGACCCCTTTTGGTGTTTTAAGCATCAATTATACTTTAGCTATTGAAAAATAGCAGATCTACAAGCTCATAGTGCCGCGCTACAAGCGGGTGGAGCAGGAGCAGGTTGCCTGTTGGTGGTGTGGGCGGGGCTGATAATCTGCACACCTGAGGGATCAACAGGTTCTCAACCCCAACTCGTCTTTTTATGCAGGGCTGTCAGGGTACCCTTATCGTCTTACATCTGACTGTAAGGATCTGCTTAGTTAGACGAGTTGGGGCCTCGGGGTAAATGTGTCAAGTCACGTGACCACTGGCTTTCTTGCGCTGCCTACGAATATATAACATAATATAGCTACTTTCTAATAGTTCCTGCGTTATAAATCCCGTTTTGATTATTTCCCTAGTGAGAATAAATTTGATCCCTTCCATCTACTTTCTGGAAATGCATAATGAACGGCGCTGACTTACGTTAATATATTAATATATAGCATATGATTAAAATATATGGTTGAAATTCCCACGCAAGTAATTTATACCTAATTCCAGATATTTAATACCTAATTTGAGTTATTTAATGCAATATATCGGTTCTCTTTTTTGTTTTTTGTTTTCTTTTGCCTGCCGCGGTGCAATTTGTATATCCTAGTAGTACACATCTCAAAGTGAATTTTGTGCTTTCGTAGTGTAGCGGACGGTGCGCACGCCCCTGGATTTATTGCACGATGTAGCAGCAAGTTCTAATCCCGCTCATGGCAAACATTTATTTTAACTTATAATGTTCTTTCGTATATTCTGTATGAACACAAGCATTGTGTCCATACATTTTATACGGTATCATTATGGTAACACTTCTATCAAGAAAGACGTTGTGTATTGTATTTTTTAAACGGGCTATAAAGTTGTTGCTATGGTAATTTACAACACTACGGCGGAAAGCCGGATGGCTGAAGTAATAGTGTATTTATAAAACCGTATAAATACTCATACTTAAATAAAAATAACATGAATCATGTCACATTTATTACATGCCTTTTATATTTATATGATTGTCATAATGTGCTGTTGGTGCTGCAATTAAAGTAACAATAAATAGCCTAACATTAGTGTAGTAGGCCTATAGACTTATACAGTAGAATAGTCCACTTAACCATAAGTAATTAGAAATGCTTTAAGAATATGATTCTTTTATTTCTATAAAGCATCGTGAATATTATAATTATATTCTATAGCCTGTTAGACAGTACAGTAATTTATTCCCCTATCTCTCTCTCACACACACACACACACACACACACACACACACACGCACACACACACACACACACACACACGCTCACACGCATCACGCTGCTCCGTCTCGTGTATTACAAGCCGTGATGTCATTACGGCTTTCCACAGACCAATCAGAGCGCGGCTGCGACGGAGGGCGGGTTTCATGGCGGAAATGGAATCGCTTGGACACAAGGCAACACTTACACTTTGTTTGGCGACGCTTGCGGCTTGACTAAACAACAACAACACAACAACAACAGCGTGGACATTGACAACTTAAACTGGGACAACGGCACTGAACTGGATTTTAACATCGCTACATATTTTAAGGTAAGTGATTGTAAGCATTTTCAGCTAAAGCAAACTCAAAATGTCCTAGTATCTCTTGACTTATTCACAAATAAACTAAACGACGTAACTACTCACCGACACAAAGCCTGCTAGACCTTAAGGTAAAAGTATATTCTTGAAGCTGGGAAGCATCTCATTGTCCCCAGCTTCTCTCTAAAATGCACTTTGTGCAAATTTAATAACGCAATGTACCCTGCATTTACCGGGCAGTCATTTATTTAATGATTAAAATAGTGCATTTTAGAGAAGCTTGGGACCTGAGACGCTTCCAAATTCCATTTGTATTTTTCGGAGCATGTCTACCTGCAGAGCCTTTGTGATCTACCTTTTGGGCACCCCTGCAATATCCACATCTACACTGATCTGATTACCATAAAGTGATAACAACTCCCAAACTTTGTACCCCATGCACCTCCTTCGACAAGCATTGTGAGCTTGTCCTATAGAATGTCTTCAATGCAACACATTGTGAGCTTGTCGATTTTCAGTGAAGAGGTTTAACAGAAAAGTCACTAGTATAGAGTCTATTTAGACAGTACAGAGACAGTCTCAACAAAGTGGTTAAAAGGCAACATACACCATTACAACAAACGGTATTCTAAATAGTTGAGTGGGTTCAGTGAAATCTGTGTTGGGTAATGACCATAACCAGGGTTGGGAAGTAACGGATTACATGTAATCCGTTACTGTAATCAGAGTAAAAAAAAAACGTAACTGTAACGTCTTAGAGTACATTTTAAAATGTGTAATCTGGATTACAGTAACGGGGGTGTTGTAACGGGGGTTACATGAGGATTACATTCTCCCCTTCCCCTCATTAATTTTACAAACAAGTTATAAATTATTATAACACCAAACGGAATGGATTGGAGTTGAGCGCACCTCTCTGACTCTGTGTAAAATCCTCACAGTGGAGGCTGCTGCTGGCGGTGTTGCCAATTTGCGAGAGAAATAAGCAACCAGGTCTATGAAAGCAAGCCCAAAAGAAGCGACTATAAAAGGCCACACGAGCACTTCAAAGCTATATATATCGTCCATTAAACAATGTGCATATTTATATATGTTGGCTATTTGAAAATAGACGATCTACAAGCTCACAACCGTTCTACCATTATTTACAAGCAACTTCAGAAAAATAAGCCCAATGTGGCTTATAATAATCAGACCAGGCAACACTGCAGAGATACTAGATAGGAGAGCATATGATATATTGGATTAGGGATAAATAATGGGTAGCGCAGTCTTCTCTTTTAGGTCAAATACAATGAGGCTTTTTATTTAAAGAGTAGCCTACGGGGTATAAATATAATTGTATAGGGCTGAGTTATTTGTAGACTATATAAATTAGTCTTTACTGTCTAGTCAATGTTTTAAACTCATGCCATGTCTATCTAAATGAGTGTCAGCCAGGAATGTCAAAAAGAGTTTTTATTTGCCACTTTGACCACACATGGATGAAGTTGTTGGTTGTCAAAGTTGTTGGTTGTCAAAGTTGTTGGTTGTTGTCAATCAAACAATCAAAATGGTTCTGTAGGTCAAGATGCATTTTTCTTATGATCTGTTATAAGTTGACACAATGACTCTACAGTAATGTAACTGTTCAGAGATGTCAAATTCTTAACAATGAAATGACCTTAACCATATTTCAGTTGTCCTTATCTTAATTTCATAGGCTCAACATTCTTGTCTATCAATGGTAAAACTTGTATTATCTAATTAAATTGAGTTTTACTTCAAAGTAATCGAAAAGTAACTGAAAGTAACTTGTAGTTACTTTTTAAATGGAGTAATCGGGATTACGTTACTGACTACATTTTCAGTGTAAACCATACCTAGTTAGAGCAATGTACAGTTGAACAGAAATGGGGTACTAAATGAAACAATTTCAGTAGCCTACAGGTCAAAGTTGAACAATAGTTGCGCTATAGTTGAAATAGGTCAACAATACAAATTATGCTACTTTTGTGGATTCATTTATGTTTAATGCATGACCCCCACCAAATGTTCGGAACTACTTGGTATTCACCAAAACCAGTCCCACTATACTATGGGACTCAGGGAATGAATTAATACCACCATTGCACCAACTATATTAATGGCAAGCATCCTACAGCTTTAGGTCCAAAAACTAACTAACAAACTAACCCTTTAATCCTCAAAATAGCCTAGTATGTTTACATTTTCGCAAGAAAGTTAATTCTACATATATTTTTCTAATCTGTTTGTTCCTAGTATGGATGCCGACGATTTGGCGATCCTCAATGAGGTGGATGAGCTTATTGCAGAGGAAGCACCTCTACCTGCACAACCATCGACAGTGAGGTCGGTAGAGAGAGACGAGAATGAACATTATAGTCAAGAGGCTAATCAGCAAGCTAATTAACCCTGTATTTTTCCAACCTGTTTGTTTTTAGTTTGAATGCCGATGATTTGGCCATCCTAGGTGATGCGAACCAGCTTCTGACAGAGCAAGATCCTCCACCAGCAACAACAAAGCCCCGTCCTGCACGACCACTGAAAGTGAGGTGGACAACGAGAGATGATGATGGACATGTTCTAGCCAAGAGGCCAGCAGTTAGCCGGGGACAATCTGGACAGGGTTAGTATTAAGTTGGCAGCCAATATGTGCATCACTATGAATTTACTAAATCCAAATAATATTAAATTGATTAGTTTGACTTGGTTGTTTTTTTCTTTTTCTTTTTTAAATAAGTGTAGGATTGCTTACATTGGAGGAGGAATTAGGGGTTAATAAGGGGTTTTCAGGTATCACTTGAAAATAAGGTCTTGACTAAAACCTCAGTGTGATTTTGTGAGCTTGTGGATCTGCATAGGTCCCAAAAAAGACAAATGGGAAAATAATAAAAACTGTTCTATATAAAAGCATATTCAACTTTTTGTATGTCTGATCCCGAACATCTACAAATGTAAATTGTGTACAGCAATTTTCAAAACAAATGTGGTTATAAAGTAAAAAATAGTGTTCACATATCTGTCTTTTCTTCATTACAGATAAGCCATGCCATTCCAGGTCTGCTCACCCTAGTACAGAGGCACGCTTTGATCCAGAGACTGCTTCAGAGACAGTCCCTGATGGTAGGTCATTCAATGTGTATAATGCAGTTTATTGTATTTGCAAAATGGCCCCCTAGTCTTGTGTTTTTACCTGTGGGATGGCCGATTGCCAAGCATCATTCACAATGTTATCTAACACTTTTGCAATATAATTATCTAAAAACAAAAATGTTATTTTGTATAAAAAAATTCAAATGGTAGGCAAAATAATTTGGCCTAGTATGTAGTACTGGTACTAGTCAATGTCTTTGTTTTGCAATTCCTATAGAATGTCTTCTGCAAGATCTGCTTCAGTACCAGAGTAGCTCTGATGATGAGCCAGAATATGTACCCCAAAGAGCTCCACTGGCTTCGGAGGATTGGAGCACCCGCAACGCACTTTTCCCAGCAAGGGCAGAATCCATTTCTTGCGACCGACCGTCGGTCGCGACGCACCGTCGGCCGGTCCAATTTTAGGTCGGCCGGTCGGTCCGTCGGTCGGTCCGTCGGTCCGTCCCCGAACCTCTGGTCTAGAGGTTCGGGGACCCCTGAGGACAGGGTCCCCGAACCTCGAGACCCCCATAGACGCCCCCTGGGGGGGCACAAGATTCAAATGAGCCCACCCCCGTCCAAAACGGTAGAGAAATGACAGAGTTACAATGTGTGGGTCCCTGGGGGTCCCCAGGGGTCCCAGAACCTTGAGACCCCCAAAGAAACCTCCAGGGGGGCGACACGATTCAAATGAGACCACCCCCGTCCAAAACGGTAGAGAAATGACAGAGTTACAATGTGGGGGTCCCTGGGGGTCCCCAGGGGTCCCCGAACCTTGAGACCCCCAAAGAAACCTCCAGGGGGGGCGACACGATTCAAATGAGACCACCCCCGTCCAAAACGGTAGAGAAATTACAGAGTTACAATGTGGGGGTCCCTGGGGGTCCCCAGGGGTCCCCGAACCTCAAGACCCCCATAGACGCCCCCGGGGGGGGCCACACGATTCAAATGAGACCACCCACGTCCAAAACGGTACAGAAATTACAGAGTTACCGGCCGGCCGACGTAAATACGGAGCGGCCGACCTAAAAACGGACCGGCCGACGGACCGACGGACCGACCGGCCGACCTAAAATAGGACCGGCCGACGGTGCGTCGCGACCGACAGTCGGTCGCAAGAAATGGATTCTGCCCTCCCTCACTTTTCTTCGAAAGGTGGAGAGCATTGAGACCATCCCTGATTAACAGCATCTTGGCACAGGAGAATGTGGCAACAGCCGCAACACGCATCTGCAGCCAGTGTCGGAACAACATGGCAGCTGTCCGGTGCAGAGACTGCCTCCCGTGCCCGTTCGGAAACTGCCCATAGATCCGAAGTCCCGTTAGTCCGAACATGCACTGCTCCCGTGCTTGCGGTTAGGTTTAGGTTTGCTCCCGTGCTTGCGGTTAGGTTTAGGTTAGGGTTAGAGATAGGGATAGTAATTTCGGAACAATGAACCTTCTGACTAATGACACGGCACCGCCCGTTCCTCTGTGCTGAATGCGACATCAGCAGGCACAACAAGGCGCTCGTTCTCCACAACCGGGATGGCATGACTGATGGTTTCTTCCGGCCATTAGCTCCAACCAGTTGTGCTGTTGGAATGGCTATTAGAAACTGTGGTAAGTTACATTAGCAGACACTATTATCCAAAGTAACTTAGAAGTACACAATCCGAATACTGACTGACTGACGGGAAACGCTCAATTTCATATATACAAAATGTGACCTGCGGTCCCAATAATGTTGCAGTTTGAAGAGCAGCCCGTTAATGAGTGACTTTAAAAAGTTTAGTTAATTGACATAACTTGGTGAAGGAACGTTAGACTGCTTTATGAGATTTTACTAATGATTAATTAACATAACTCTCTTTTAGTGCGTTTCTTGCCCATTGAGATGCCTGTCCAAGCCTGTGGTTGTCCACCGGAGATGCTGAAGGTCAGCAAAGGGAAGGACGTTGCTTTGGTCACAATTAATGGTAATTACATATAGGATTTCCTCTGCTCTGTTTGAAAAATATGTTTCCCTATTGTATAGCTCTGTCAAGAAATATATTTATCCGTCTCTTGACTTATTCATTGCCCATCCTAGACTTCCTAAGTTCCTACCAAGTCAGCCCTGTGATTTCTATGGCAGTGGGAACATTACAGTGAATGTATGTTATTTGTAGGTCGGTATGATCTCAGCATGCCACATCTGACCTGCGAGGGATGCCAGACTACGTGGGATGCAGGAGTGAATGACCTTGTGCAAAATGGCTACTGGCCAGCCACCGTCAACTTCTCAACAGTCTATGAAACAGACTTGTTTTACACCTTTGAGGAGATGAAGATGGCATCACCAGGGCTGTCACTTCAAGCTTTTCTACGGGGGCTTGACCGAAGGACTCTTCGCTTTGGCCGTGTAAGTATACTAATTTCTTCAAGCATTGTAAAATGATTAGTGTTTGGATATGAACATTTCTCTTAAACCATTAAGACCTGATTTCAGATTCTACAAAATGTCTTCTAAATCCAGTTTTCTGAAAACATAACATCTCAAACTATTTCTGGGGGGGGGGGGGCGCTTTACCAACCCTTATCATCTTACATCATCGCGATAACATAACATGATATGCCGATTTGCTCAGTGATAGACCAAACAAACATTAAACTCTGTTCATTGTTAATGGCATTTAATGTTTGCGTTAGTGACAAAACAAACATTAAACTCTGACCATTGTCAAGGGCGTTTTTAATGTTTTTCTAGACAACCATTAAACCTGTTTATAAAGGAGGGAAAAACGTTTGCTGTGAAAGAATATATATTCAAAGATTTGCACACATCTTGCTCAGACATAGAGCGGCACTTGGTGCCGTGCTATGAGCTTGTACATCTGCTATATTTCAACAGGTAAGGTATAAAATGATGGTTAAATTGGTTCAAAGCTAAGGTGACACAGATGCATCCTCAGGTCTTAATGGGTTAAAGTTAAACCGTTGTTTTTGCTGTTTTTCTAGGATGGGAAAATTTCACCCGACAGCTTTCAAAAAGTTTTTTTTGAATGGGCTCATATTCGGCATGAGATTGATTCCCTCTGCAAGGAGGAGCCATTTTGCTGTCCTGCATGCACACCAGCAATGCTTGCGGTCTCCGTTGATGGGAACCGCAAACATTATCGTTTTAACAGTACAGCAAGGTATTGTAATGTACACATACACACTGTTAATATCAATGAATGGCAAAATAATCAGTTGTACATTTTACACAGTGTAACCCATATGTACTGTAGCGTGAGGAGCCCTCGTACAAGGTTTCTTCGACTATGCATGCACCTCTTGGTACCACAGCACCTCAAAGGCCCTTAAAACAAGACTCCTCCACATCACCCCTGTCCACAGGCTGGGATGGCTTAGGGTCGACGACAGAGTAGCCTACAGCATCTTGCAATGGGTCTGGTCCACAAGATTCGATACACCACCAAGATACCCATGTACCTGTCTAGATACTTCCTTAATGTAAACGAAGTCCAAACCCGCAACACCAGAGGGAGTGCAAAAAAACCATGTGCAACCCAGATTCGGCACAAACAAGGGACTACATTATTTTCGCTCCTATGCCACCAAAATGTGTAACGCCCTACCAACAGTCATTAAGACATGTGAATCCCTTGACTCCTTCAAAACCGCTCTGAAATGGCACCTACGGACGGCTGCAATTCGAAACTGGCCCCTGTAAAATCTGAATCCCCCCACCACCATGAATGTTTGAGAGATCCTACAGTCTGGCAATTCCTTGAACTTGGAGTTTATAACATCTTAAATTTATCTCCTTTTTTAGATCCAAAGATCATTCCATCTTTGAGGGGGCATTCATCGCCAATGATGAAGACGTGTCCAAATTTGTTGGTGATATCCACAGCAAAGTCAAACATGTAATTGCAGACTTGCTCTTCTATCTGATTATTAAGTCAATAATTGTCATGGAATTTAACCACTTAAATCCTGTTTCTTTATTGAGTGGAGGGCTCTCTATACCAGTGGCTTTAAAGTTTTCACTCTACATTCAATATATTCACTGAAAATAGACAATCGACGAGCTCTCTGTTTTTGTCACTGTAAAGTTGTATAATATCTTCACTGAACAATAACATGGCTGAGCTTAACGGTCTTCTGAAAAACCTTTCCCAGAATACAGATCCTGGTGTTTAAGTGGTTAAATAGTGCCATGTTTTTGTGACATTTACCTCAAAATATCTGATTGTTCACCGATGGTAAGATCTTTTATCTATTAATCTTTTTTACCATGTAGGTCCCTGGAAGGGGTATTTGTGGTGGGGAGTGGTCGGCAGCCAGAGAAACATCTGAACGGTCCAGGAGTCGTGTCGATGAGGAGGGCCTAGAACTGGCTGTCTGCAGACATGGGGTATTGCTGGCTGCCTTGAACATGTTTAGGGGTGAAATATATGCATACCCCATGTTCTTACAGCACCAGATGGCATCCAAGTATGACATAAAATTATTTTGTATGGACGTTGCCTGCAAGTAGCCTACTGGCCGTACCTGCAAAATGTGTGTGCCTGCTGTCCAGAGCTCCAGCCCCTTCAAAACATGCGGCCCTTCCTGTCGGTTCTCCATGCTAAGGCTCATGATTACAAATGTGAGGTTAGTATAAACGATATGTGATTATAAGATGGTGGTCAATCCTATACATTATCTGACAATCAAGTAATGAGTAACTGATCTACTGCTGTCAAGGCAGTTAGCGTTTTCACCTTTGTTAACCCTAAAACACACGGTTGATTTTCACCCAGACAATTATATTATTTTAATTTTCATAATGTTGCTGATGTCTGAGGTGGGTATTTCAGTACCTTCATGATGCTCAGTGACATCATAGAAGGTAGGTTTGTTTCTCTGCCCACATCCCTGTTTTTTTCTACAGGCAGGTGAATTTCACCCGTTTTTAGTGATAGAGTGGTAGAGAAAAATCCCATACACCCCCAATGTTTTTGTTTCAGTTTTTTGTGAAAAGTCATGATGAAATATTAAAGAAGAGTACCTCAAGTTGATATGTATTGCTGTACAGTGATGGTGTTCTAGGGTTAACTGCCTGTGCTAGTTGGCAGTCCATTTGGCTTTTTTCTTTTTAATTAAATGGCACCATTGAGTCTTGGTAAAAGCATCTTTTATGAATGCAATTGATATTCAGGTTTCGTATTATCTCTGTCCAGGTGAAATGGGGCGGGGGAAACCAGGACGGTGCTGGCTCGACACTTGGAGAAGAGGTCGAACAATGCAATGCATTTCTCTCCAGGATAGCCGTAACAACGAAGCATATGTCCAAAGAAGGTGCTGTATAACATTTTTATAGTGTAGTGTGAATAACATGATTGTAAGAATTGTTGCAGAACTCCTCTCTGTGTACCTGCAGGCCGCAATGACATGCTGACCCTTTTGGCCATGAGCTGGAACGATCACAGACGTGACAACATGGCCAAGTCACTCTTCATTTTTAAAATTCACACTGTTATTCATTGTGTTTCAGGACAAACACAAGATCAAGGCACGCTGCAGACTTTGTGTCGAAAGATTGAGGCCTTCACGAGCAGCATCAAAACCAGGAAGCAACGCATCTATAACAAAAATGGTAAGTTAACATTTTAGGCCTATTCTGACAACAGTCCCAGCCTCTCTGACTGTGTACAATTTGTTTGGGGCAGAGTTACAGCCTCTCTGTCTTATATTAGGCTTGGTTCACACAACATTCAGTTATGTCTGTGTCAGCCTTTTATGTAATGGTTTTCAATGGGAATGGAAATCGGCACAATGCCAGAAAACTGCTCGTAGGCATAGCCAAGCGTTTGAAACCAGCAATAATTTGTTTTTCTTCTCAGACAGCAACAAAGCACGTCACAGAATCCGCCGGAAGTTACTGCAGGAGAAAGACGCTTTGAAGCTCATGGTGGAGGAGTACAACGGCCTGGTTCCTGAGCAAACCGTGTGCTTCGACACTATCTTGGACAGAGAGCATCCTTGGCCGTGGCAAATTTCACAAAGTGGTATGCATTTAGCCACTTAAACCCCAGTGTCTGTATACTGGGAAAATAGCAGATTGACATGTCTGTCCCATTGTAAGGTTGTCCATTGGATATTTTAGAGTGGAAACAGCTGACAGTTACTAGTAGAGTCCTGAGGGACGCTCAACAATTAATTGGGTCTAACCCATTGGGCCCAGAAGTGCTGTTCAGAGCACATTTTTCCATAGAGATACAAAACCAGAGGTCTAAATGGGTAAAGAGGTTAACGTCCTGTATGTATTCTTCCATGTAGTTGTTATGTATATGATTGAATACTGATACATGATTACATGAATGATATATGCATCTACAGTCTTTGTGCACTGTTCTCAACCCTCCATATCTATGTATTACAGGGTCTGTTGATTTCAGCACCAAGAATAAGGTGTTCAATCAGTGCATGGCAGTTCGCAGGCTTCAGGAAGAGAAGTCTATCCTCGTGAGAGAGATGAGGCAGCACTGGGATGTTCTCAAGGCCAGAGCCAGTGTATTGTCAGAGCTTTCTCCCCATCAGAGTGAAAGTATGTGGCAAAAGTAAACGTGCACTTCTACTAATTGGTTTTTATGTCATGTTTCAAGAGGTTATGATTATGGTGTGAAATATGTGTTTCATCCCTATATAGTGAGTGACACATTGTTCCTTTGTTTAGGACATCTACCAGAGGATGCAAGGAGGGGTCTCGCGTGCCTCATCCGTAAAAAGGAGATGCATCTGAGACATCTGAAGAGGCGCGTGAGGAAGCTCTACATAGACGTCATGAACGCAACCGACGACAGTCTTGTTGAACCAGTAGACATTTTGGAAGAACTTGAGTGTGCCTATAGTTCAGAGTCCGGATCGTCTGACTCTGATGTTGAGTAGGACACCCAGCTACTGTCAGACTGTTGAGCGGCCTGACAACGGACTGTGTGGGCTGGTCTCAGACCTACCGGTGGGATTATACCAGGGACAAATTACCTTTTGTAGCTCTTCCTTGGAACTCTGTGGATTTTGTTTTGCTTTCCTCACGGAGCTACATTTTTAAGATTTTTCAAAAATAGCAGATCTACAAGCTTGAAGCCATGCTATGAGCTTGTAGATCTGCTACATTTCAATAGCTAAAGTATAACGATGCTTAAAACACCAAAAGGGGTTCCCGTCCTGAATGGGTTAAAGGAAACGAGGCAGGGCTAGTATTTTTAAATATTCAGTATTTGTTTTCTTATTTGATCTCTACTACTTGTAAATCTTGAATGGAGAGTACTGAGAAATAAAGTGTGCAATGGCTTGTAATTTCTGATGCATTATTTATATATTTTTGCAATATCACAGTAAAAACAAATGTAATTCAAGGACATTTCTGCACATACTGCCTTTATATTTGGTCTTACAATTTAATGTTTCCAACTCTGGCCAAGATATGAAGGCAAACAATTACCATGAAGATCACAAAAGTATAAATGCATAATACTTTTACTAAAAGCTTATGTTAACTCAGTTGAGAGAAATGGTTGGATGACATCACCTTTCCTGTAGCCTACGATAAACAGCAAGGCTTTTGCACTCCTAAACGACAGGTGCGTAGGAGAGGGACAATGTCATGAAAAATAAATAACAGTAGCCTACAATGAAACCCCTATGGGACACATCATGGTCTGATCGGAAGATGGACATTCCACATTCCAGGAGGATGTGAACTGGGGTGGGGAGATGCAAAATGTCCCCAGGTGGTTCCACTCATCCTCAGCTATACCATTGTAGTCATAAGAGCAGGAGAACGGAGGGTTACACTGTAACCCGGGTTCTCTGAGTGGAGAGACTGGCTCTCCACTACATATTATTCAATATGTACGGGAACTGACCCCACAGGGCAGTGTTCATGGATATCTCTTTAAGACACATCTACTATGGTGGCCCTGCCCAGATGCCAATCAGCGGGCTATTTAAGCCCCATCTGTGCAGAGCCACTTCGATTAACTTGATTGACACGAATTTCGGAAGCGGCTCTTTCGTGGAGAGCCAGTCTCTCCACTCAGAGAACCCGGGTTACAGTGTAACCCTCCGTTCTCTATCGTGTTCGAGACTGGCTCTCCACTACATATTATTCAATATGTACGGGAACTCTCTAAGACACACCGCGAGGAAATAAGCAGACCAGCTGCTCCGCGGCAGCCCGAGGCAGTTTAACCTGAATTCCATCCGAGCCTATAAATGGTGAGCGCCATGAGTCACAGGCGCTCGCCAAAATGCTCCAAAACTTCAGTATTCATACCAAGTAAGTAATACTCACGGCCTAGGCGCAAGATGCCACCTAGGCTCAGCTGGCCCAGCACGATGCTAGGCCAGTGACCACCGGGGTGAAGGGCTGCTCAAGCCAGCCCGTCAGATGCCCGGCCGACCTGACCGGTCAAGGTGCCGGTGACCCTACCGCTGAGTAGCACGCAGGAGCGACTCCCACAGGGGGAGCGGATGCCACCACGTTCCATCGGTAGGACAGGGTGAATGTAGACAGAGTCGCCCATGTCACTGCTGTGTAGATCTCTGTCAGAGATACACCACTGCACACTTCATCCGTCTGCATGTAAAGAGAGGACAGAGCTCAATCACCTGCTTGAGATGTGCCCCTGAGAGAACCTTGGGGAGAAGGTTGGGTCGAGGTGTAAAACTACTCCATCACCCGGCCGAGCGTTGGGTGTTGAGCGAGGGTTGACAGCGCTCGCAACTCCCACATTTCTCCTTGCAGACGTGACTATATAATACGGCTGTCTTGAGTGACAGCATGTCAGGCTCACTGACTAAACGATTTTAAGGGGGCTCATCATAGAGCCTCCAGGGCTAACGGCCTGGCCCCCAAACAGGACTGGTGGGGCCCTAACCTGAGCTCCTCTGATCACCAGGGTGCCATTCGGGAAATGTAACCAGGTTACTGCAGTCTGCAGTCATGCACTCCCGCTCAAGTCAGCCCGTCGGACAGTAGGCCAACAGACTGTTGAAGCCGTGTCCTGATGCAGAGCCCAGCACACTCAGTGAGGAGGGCGCTGGCTGCCACATGGATACCACACTGGTATAACCTGCTAAATGTGGACGGCATCGACACGGAGTCCGTCACGCAGATCTCAGATAGAGGGACATCTCGTCATCAGTGCATGGGCCACAAGGCCCTGCACGGATTGTGCCCACATCCCTGCCCACCTATATGCCTGCTAGATTGTTTCACAACCCAATGAGGTAGCCCAGTCTTGGAGACCATCTGCTTAAACCAGTTTGGCCCATTAGAGGCCCTGACAGGGCCCAACCGTGACTGCAATCCTGCTTCACCACCCTGCTTAGGAGGGTGGGAAGGGTGCAACTCAACAGGCTGACTGGCTCGTACTCTGATCAGGCCGTATGGTATAGAATGCAGGGATTGGTGCCAGCACCACCTAACCAATGCCATGCAGGAAGTGGCAGCATCCTTCATGCACTAATAGGGACATTCTTGTGGCTGACACTGCTAACAACAAGAATGCTGTCCTGCGAGAAGCCACCCAAGTGTCCACGCTTAATTGGCTCATGCCGCAAGGCAGACAGTACCACCTCCCGTGTGGGGACTGCCGACCTAATGTGCGAGCACCCTTCAGTAACTGGGTGATCCTTGTGTTGACCTTGTGTGGGACAGTGGTCCGCCGTGTCACAAGGTCACCGGCATAGCCCATTACCCCCGGACGAGGAGGGAGCTCACTCCGTGGCTCCGATAACCGGTTTCCCCCACACAATTACACCCAGGCGCTTAACGGCCATGCCGTAATACGCCCTTCTGGTGGTTCTGCTCCCCCCTGACAGTCTTTTCACACTCTGCTGTGTGAACCGACGTAACTATACACGTTTCATACATAGTGCCTGACCGTAAAGGACAGATAATGCACTGGCCGCATGTTCAGGGGAGCCGTTCAGGGGACGCAGTGCACCGTGGCCGCCCTCAGCCCTAAGGGGCGGAGGCACCAGCTGGCTCAACTGCCAAGAGATGCCAGCCAGCAAACTAGTGCTGTGGGATCCAACAAACAGGCACCGGTCACGAGGACGTCCCACGCTAACATACGTGGATGTACTCAAGAATGACGCAGGAGCGCAAAGTACCAACAAACTGACCAGATGGAGAACCAGGATGACTGGAAACGACGATGGAGGGCTCGTCTGAGGACGACCTCGAGAGTGATACAACCCTTGACATGGTGGAACCTACTCAGGGGTCCACCTGAATTGACCGCCACTGTCTCGAGAGACAGCATGTGGGGGCTGGGTTCCCTGAACTGTCAGGACTGAGGAGTGGGCTCAGTGTGCTGAGCACATCTAGCCATACCCCGCCGGTTGGCCTCCAACCGGACCCGTAGGCCCCTGGAGCTGCCAAACCTAACTGGGGTTGCGCAGCCTGAGGAGCCGTTGAGGCAAGTTGCTCATGATGGAGCATTCCTGCCATCACCTCCTGCATCTGGTCATCTGCACAAGCCTTCTTAGCTTGTTGGAGCAATGCACTGACCTCCAGGCCTAACAAGGCCAATGGCTAAACAGGCAGCTTCATTGGACGAGCTCGGCCTTCCTGCTGCAGCTCGGACTGTGGCAACCGAAGGCGCCACACCCGAATAGTCTTGCCCGCTGCTACTGCCTGGGAAGCATGAAGCCAGTCGCTGTAGCTCCTCAATAAGGTCAGGGCCCTTATGGTCACCGAAGCGCTGTGTAAGCAGGTGACGGTGGCATTGACAAAATAGCCCTGTGTTGGCTAGCTGCGCCTAGATAGCCATGACTTCGTGACTTCTCTGGATGAGAAGAGCTTTCTCTGTGGTTTCAGACCGGTAACCGGATTCTACCCCGCAGAGTCACACCCAGGTGCGTAAACGGCTCGCCGTGACACACTGTATACTGTATCGTGTAGAGATGAGTCGGTCATGAACGAACGAATCAAAAGAACTAGTTCTTTTTGGTGAACGAAACCGATCCGGTCACTTCCGTGAACGATCCGTTCAAAATGCAAAATTGCAAATGACGGGGAATCGCCCGGCTGCTCTTCAGTGCGAGGCTGGCAGGCTGCGAGCCGAGGGTGCAGGGAGGGCGGGGCCGTGCTCTCCGTCTCCAGGGCTCCCACAGCGCATGAACAGTTGCAGAATGCAGAGGAGAAGTGGGTGGTGACTGGTCATACGATACGACCGAAAGACCGAAATGCATATTTCGTTCTTCGTTCAAAGTGGGTCGGATCGGTCATACTGGTACATTGACCGAGGAGACCGAAAGAACGAAATGCATATTCTTCGTTCAAAGTGCTGTAACAGAATAACCGACCGGGAGAAGGGGGTGGTGACTGAACGAAGTGCTGTAAACTAACTGTGAAGTGTGTACGAATGACTGACTTGGGTCTGACATTGTCTAGCATTGGAAACCCATACGTTTTTATTATTTTTATTATTTTATAGGAAAGACCGACGAGTCTATATAATAATGCATGACTGACAAGGTGGACAAACAATAAAAGTGACTGGTTATTAAATTAGCTCTCTTCTGTTTAAATGTACTAATATTAAAATTTATGGTGATATACTATTATATTATTATTATACTATTATGGTGAAATTATATCAATGGAAAATAAACAGGCTAATACATACCAAAAAATATATATAGTATTTAATGCTATAAAAACATGAAAATAGATTAGGCTCCTTCTTTATACTAATAGCATTAATAGCATAGTGTCTAGCATTGGAAACCTATACGTTTTTATTTTACTGTCTGGAACATGCAGTTGCAATTACAAGCAAAACGTCATGATTACTTGATTAGTGTAGAAACAATGGTTAAACAATAAAACGAAATATGAGTTTTTGGAATAGAAAAAAAGTCAAGACAATTATGAATAGCATTAAAATATGCGCTGATGTACATTGCAATATTAAATATGAATAACCGAAATATGCATTTATACACACACACAGGGGATATATATATATATATATATATATATATATATATATATATATATATATATATATAATATTATATGTATATATGTGTGAAGCTTTTGTTGGGCTAATTGATGATTTCATATTATGTGGATTAGTTAATTTCCTTACTGCATTTGTATACTTTGTTATTAAAGTACACACACACAGATAACACCTTGAGGTTTCTTTCTTGAAGATTTGGGGATGGGATGGGAAGTACATTCCAATTCAAATGAGCTTTATTCATAGGCATGAAAGCATTGCAGAGGGAGTGAGTGTTGACATCCAGGATGTAGTGTGTGTTTTGTTGTTTGTTGTTTTGTTAAATTCCTTACTGTAGGCCTTACCTTCACCTTGAAGAAAAAGGAGGACTAAACCATTATTAGTTAGGTATAGGTGTATGACAAGTCAGTCCCTACTGTGGACTACTCAGTGAAAGTTTGGGAACCCCCTCTTTTATTTGGTATGTCCCATTGTCCCACTGTCCTCAGGTCATCCCAGGGGCAGGGGCTAAGGCCCCTAGGGCTTTATAACACCTATCTCCCAATTGATGAGAATCATTCAGTCAGTAAATAACTAACTACTAAGACACGATGGAAGGATCTAGGAAGAGAAGTGCTGTCTGGAATCATTTTGACGAAGTTACCGATAACAAAGCAAAATGTAAGGTTTGCAAAAAATCGTATTCGTTCAAAGGTGGATCCACAGGTAACCTGAAGCGGCATATTAGAGAACAGCATGTCACAGTGCGGTTGGAAGAGGTCAGACAGGAGGAAGGCGAAGACACCAGTTCCACTGCTCCAGCATCAGCCAGAAGCAGTAGTGGTGGTCCAGGGACTCCAGGCCAGAGTAGCACTGCTGATGCTCCAGCCAGCAGTTCTACTACAGGTCCAGGACCAGCTGCTGAAAGAACCACTGCAGCTGCTGTTCCCAGGCCCAGGCAAAGGAGAGCCCCCCAAACAAACCTGACCAATTTTGTGACAAGGCCTCTTGGCCCACTGGGACAAAAGCTAATTGACGATGGGTTGGCAAGGATGATTGCACTTGATTTCCAACCATATTCTATTGTTGATGACGAAGGATTTCGTGCTTTTGTAAAGCTACTCAACCCAAACTACATATTACCGAGCCGGAAAACGCTGTCAAAAAAATTTGTTTTTGATTTGTACCAGATGACATTTATGAAGGTGCAAGACGGTGTGGATAGAGCAGAGTCAGTTTGTATTACCACAGACTGCTGGACTTCCAGGACCACCTCTTCGTTCATGGCTGTAACATGTCATTTTGTCAATGAGAACTTTGAGGTGGTCTCCTATCTCCTGGACTGCATTTTGCTGACCGAGAGTCACACAGGTGTCTACCTGGCAAAACTACTTCTGCAGTGTGCTGTGGAGTGGAACATTGAGGACAAAATTGCTGCTTGTATCACAGATGGGGGATCCAACATTGTGAAAGCCATGGACAGAAAGGCTAATGGGGGAACAGGATGGCCCCATGCAATTTGCTTTGCCCATATCCTGAACCTCATTGTCCAAAATGGCATTAAAGAAATCAAGCATGCAGTAGATAAAGTGAAAGACATTGTGACATTTTTCCACAAAAGCAGCACAGCAACAACCAGACTCCTTGTAGTGGATTGACCAGACAGTAGACAGTAGTGTAACAGGTTAAGGTGAGTATAGAGATGGAAATGTTCTAGCAAGGGAAGCCAATGTATTGAGAATATGGGACATATTATGTATGTGTCAGGAGTTATTTGTGACAGAAGGCTACCAGTGAGAGGGAAGATGTATACGATGGTAGTGAGACCAGCCATGCCGTACGGTTGGAAACGGTGGCACTGATGAAAAGGAGGCACAGCTGGAGGTGGCAGAATTAAGGATGCTATGGTTCTCATTAGGAGTGAAAAGGAAGGACATTATCAGAAATTACTGAATTAGAGGATCAGCCCAGGTTAGAAGGTTTGGGGATAAAGCAAGAGAGGTGAGGTTGAGATGGTTTAGACATGTGAAAAGGAGGGATGAGGGTACATTGGGAGAAGGATGCTGAAGATGTAGCTGCCAGGTAAGAGGATGGCCAAAGACGAGGTTTAAGGATGCTGTGAGAGATGACATGAAGGTGGCAGGTCACAGAGGAAGATGCAGAAAACAAAACCAAATGGGGTCCATGTGTGGTCCAGCCCTATGGAATGTAAAATTGTGCTAATGAAAAGTATTTAAAATATATAGTTTTGATGCTCATCCTAGCTCCTACTACTATAGGGGATGCAAAGCAATATGTCCGTTTATCCGTCCGACTTCTCCTACCAAATCACTCCGTTAGCACACATCTCTCTATGCACAAAAAATGATGCATGCCACAGAAATCCATCTGCACTACATTGCATCCATGTCATATTTACTGTACAAATATTGCTTTTGTATGACATACTGTTATTGCACAACATTTCACTGTGACACAAATTACATTACAATTTCCACATTAACCGACCCCTCCCCTTTTCCCTGCACGTGCACACACACACACACACACACACACACACACACACACACACACACACACACACACACACACACACACGGTACTGTACAGTACACTATAGTATGTTACAGTACAGTATGGTAAAGTACAGTACGGTACAGTAACGTGCGGTACGGCATGGTACAGTATGATACCATAAAGTATGGTACAGTACAGTATGATGCCGTACAGTACAGTACAGTACAGTACGGCACGGTACAGTACAGTACGGTACAGTATGGTACCATGCAGTACGGTACAGTACAGTACAGTACAGTATGGTACAGTATGATACCATACAGTAAGGTACAGTACGGTACAGTATGGTACAGTATGGTACAGTACGGTACAGTATGGTACCATGCAGTGCGGTACAGTACGGTACAGTACGGTACAGTACAGTACGGTACGGTACGGTACGGTACGGTACGGTACGGTACGGTACTGTACTGTACTGTACTGTACTGTACTGTACTGTACTGTATGGTACAGTATGGTACAGTATGATGCCCTACAGTGCCGTACAGTATTATACAGTAGTATGTACATCACAAAGGTATAGCCAAATATATGCTGAAATGCAAAACCAGTCTAATTTTGGTGGCCATCTTGAAATATCACCGCCATATTGGATTTTTGGATGGCTCGGTTTAAAAAGTTAAAGAGTTGACCAAAGGAAGGTTCACGGCAAATGTCACGCTTGTATCACCAAGCGAACAACCGTTACAATGATCTGCTAATTGCACAAATTCTGTGTGTGTGTACGTCTGTAATCCACGTAACTCGAGAACCGTTCGCTCCACCGACTTCAAATTCGACACACACGTTCCACACACCCACAGGGAGTGCAGTGCCCGGTCTCGAGTCGGTCGGACCCACGGTTGTCCAGAACCGCCACAAATGGCCTTTTTCATTTGGCGGCCATCTTGAAAAATGGTGTCCATTTTGTTTTTTCAAGTGGACAACGTACTTTTCTGAGAGAGTAGGTTCCGAAGCACTCGTGTGCCAATTTTGGTGCTTGTACCATAAAGTGAACGATTCTCATGAAATATTGACTTAATATCCTCCACTATTGATATACAGGCTGAAAAAGGGATTCAAATCCCCCTGCGTCTTAAGCAAGAGTGCCCAACGCGGTGGAATTCCATGTATCTAATGCTTAAAAGGATTCTGGAACTCAGGGAACCTGTGGTCACCTGCATGGCTTTGTCACATTCAAGCCTGCCCATCCCAACACCAGACGAGTGGGAGGACATGCAGATTGTCTGTGATATCCTGAAGCCCTTTGAAGAAGCCACCGTTGAGCTCAGTGCAGAACGGTATGTGTTTTTTAATATTATTGTATTGTAATGTTCTAATAATAATAATAATAATAATAATAGTAATAACAATAATAATATAGTAATAAGATACACAGGCAGACTGACTGACTTGACTACTGCCTAGTTGCTTAAATATTGTACAACTTCTGCTACTACTAATAAAAACATTAATAATGTTATTTATTTAAAAAATAAATAAGAGGACTAATCTTTATTTATTTCTCTTAGATTTGTGACTATGTCAAAGGTGGTCATCTTGATGAGAACCCTCCAGAAGTTGACTGGACAATACCTTCATCAGGAGCAACTAAGAGATCAAGTTCACCAGATTCACCAGAATCGAAAGAAATGATTTATATCATCAGGCAGCAGCATTAGACCCCAGGTTCAAGCAGAAGGTCTTCACCCGGCCACAGGATGCTGAGAGAACCTTTCAGCACATCTCAAATCTGGCAGGTGTGGTGACATTGCCTGGCCAGCAGGGAGAGGAGGAACAACAGCTGCCTCAGGCACAAGGGAGCTCCACACAGGACAGCAGCCTCTGGAGAGAATTTGATGAGGACATAACTGGACTTCAGACCAGTAGGAACCCGACGGCCGATGCACTTACGGAGGTCCGTGCTTATAGGTCGGAGGCTCGGCTGCCCAGGACCTCAGACCCTCTCAAGTGGTGGCAACAGCGAAAGGACGCCTATCCTAGGCTGTGTCAAGTCATGAAGACTAGACTTTGCATTGTGGCAACATCAGTGCCATCAGAGAGGGTCTTTAGCAAGACAGGGCAGCTGTTAGAGGCTAGGAGGAGTCGGCTCGGTCCAGACAAAGTGGCTCAGCTGGCATTCCTCAATTTCAACCTGAAATCTGCTAAATAGGCTATATTGTTTAGTTGCATTAATGTAAATATTGTTTTTATTTCATTTCATATTTGTTTGCACTGAAGTTGTGTATTTTCTTTTTTATTGCACATTTAATATTTGTTTTTATTTAGGCTCAAGTCTTTATTGTTTACCTTAATTTGTTTGCACTGGAGTTGACTATTTTCTTTGTCATTTATGATACATTGTTAATGTCTTTGATGCTGTCAACGTTTTACCGTAAGCTGTTCATTTGTTGTGTATTGCACATTTCCTTTATTTTATTTGTTGTTGTTTGATATTGGTTTTGTAAAAAAATTAAATATATTAAAAAGTAAACCTCGCAAGTTATTTTAGTATTTATATAATAGGCCTATAGCCTATATCTATAATGTATATATTAGAATGATATTGAGGAAATGGAGGGCCTTTTCTTCTTCACAGGGCCTGAGGGCCCTCGGGGAGATTGAACTATAGTTTGACTGACAGACCCTCAATTGAAATAGTCCTACTGATTTGATTTGCGTATATAATAATGATGGTGATAATGACAACATGATGTTATGTGCAATGTGCACAGCACAACTGATATTATCATTACTGGTATACCAGTTTCAAATACGTTTTGATAAAACTATAACATCTTCATCAGGACGTTGTCTTTTTTACTAATTTACTTTCAATTTAAACTATTTCCCCTCAAATATCTTAGTTTTACCAACATTGTTAATGTGATGTGAATTGTGAAATAGTTTCTATATGCGTATTTTATATGATAATTGGCAGACACTGACAGGGCCCAGGGGACACCGGGACAGAGGAAATTATCCCCGGGTAGAAGGCATCATGAACTGGGGTTGACTCGGAGGAGTGACTGGTGTTGACAACTTGACATTGCGGATCGTCTGACTCAGCCAAAACAGAACAGTTACCCTTAAAAAAAACACCTCCATTCAGTTTCATTGTAACAAAGATTTTCGATCATAATTCATAATTTTTTAATACCGTATTTAGCTATAACGAGCGCAAATATCCGATGCTAATTGACAGTGCTACTATGCTACTACCATAGACCCCATTAGACCGCAGGGGAAAAAATGGCTACTCTGAGCCGTACAAGACGAGATTAAACCCCATCCCTCCCAGAGAAAATCCCATAGCCTGGAAGGACGATCGGCCTGGCTCGGCCAATGATTGAAATGAACGACTCGTTCGAGTGACTGGTGGGTCCGTGCTATAGAGTATGGTCCGTACGGGAGATCCTATACTAACAGGACCGAAATGAACGAAATGAACGGATCATTTTAGTGAACGAACGAACGACCGACCCGTTCACTGAAAAGAACGAAAGTTCCCACCTCTAGTATCGTGTGCTCTGCCCGACAGCCACAGCACACCCTGCTGTGTTACTGAGCCCGGCTTCACCGTGAAACTACACCACGGACGCATGAGCTAACCCCGTCAGCAATACGCCGTATAGTGTGCCAATGGCTGAGATTCAGGCATACTTCCTGGCAGACCCAGCATGTCATGTCTGTGTCACTGGGGAACCAGATCCACAGACAGAACTACACCACGGTCGCGTAAGCAGGCGCCCCGCCAGCAATACGACAGTATAGTGCGCTATAATGCCTGCATAATTTGCCTTCAACCAAACGTCGGACAGACACAGCACGTCCTGTCTGTGACAGAACTACACCACGGACGCATGAGCTGACCCCGTCAGCAATACGCCCTATAGTGTGACAATGGCTGAGATTCAGGCATACTTCCTGGCAGACCCAGCATGTCATGTCTGTGTCACCAAACATCGGACAGACACAGCATGTCCTGTCTGTGACAGAACTACACCACTGTCGCGTGAGCTGACGCCTCGCCAGAAATATGACAGTATAGTGCGCTATGATGACTGCCCAACATAAAGGGAAACATTCGACTGACCCAGCACGTTCTGTTTGTGTCACTGAACCCAGATCCACAATACCGAACTACATCACAGGCGTGTAAGCTGGCGTAACACCAACAATACATGTATTCATGTACTTTTTGTATGTCCATTTCATATGGACCTCAGGAAGATTAGCTGTCGCCTCGGCATCAGCTAACGGGGATCCATTCAATAAACAATAAACCATACCCTGTATAGTGTGCTCTAATGGCCGTCTGACCCCAAGGAATTTTGTTAGTCTCACCTACAAACGAGACAGCAACTAACCCGAGAGGGCGAGTCAACGCTCGCTCCCTAAACTGCACACTGTAGTGCATTAATAGGCTGCTGACACTCGTAAGTAGTCTCACCGAAAACTTTCACAAAATCCTTCTTTACAGACCTGTCCATACCAGGCAGGGCAGGAAAGAGGTGGAGCTATAGCCTGAGCTTAGCTCACCCAGCTCTGCCAACCTGGGACAAGGCTCAAGGTAGTCTTTATTTGTCTCCCTTGAGAAAAAATTGTCTTGGAGACAGAGTCACAGCTGTATACAATTAGCATACACGTTCACATAAAAATGACATTTTTATGGGAGATTTTAGTCTGTCAGTGGAAACAACTGGTCTTTTGCCTCTAAAAACAGGCCCCCATGGCCCCTCCAGCTTCAGCTGGAAGGATGAGACCATTCGTACCGGGGGCGGGGTCCTCATACCAGGGCCCCCGCAGGACACACACTGGTCATGGCCATCCTCTGTGGGCATGTGAGCTCCACATGCAGCCTGAGAAACCCCTGCTGTTTCCATCTCCTCTTGTCTCTATATAGATATATTCGTATACCTATATTATTTATTATATGTGTACCTATATATACATATATGTATACATCTTGTATTGTACACCATATTTTAACTGTTCGGACTGTGCTCAACAGGGAGTGGGCACATAGTAATTGCTTGAACGTGAGGGGTCATAATCTACCCTTTGCTGCATAAACGAATCAAGGCAACATGGTACCCTAAGACATCCCCATGACTGATTCTCAGTGTGCTCTCTCTTTGTTAGGACAGAGTCCATACCAAATCAATGTCCACAGTTTGTTTTGTGTCACCAGCAGAGTTATGGACCTCTGGAAGAGGTTGTACATAAACTGCTCAGCCGCTCTGAGGCGCTCTAGCACAAAACAATCTGACATTAAGCACTCTGGAGGCTTCCAAACTTTTGTATATCATTCCAGTAGGCACAAGTGCACAGCATAGTGTGTTGTTGTAGCCATTATCATACTTATAAGCATATAAGTATATATTAACCAGAACCAATTGTGACAGAGTAAGCAATTTAATTGCAGCGCCTGACAGGGTGGGTCATCAGGAGTTTTTGTCTCCTGATCTTTGAGCCACACCGCCCTCTTGTGAACCATGAGGCACAGTGCAGTCTGGGCAGCCGTCCCTGACGGGAATCCCTCCTACACTATGACACTCATGTCAACCTGTCAATGAGGAAGTTGGAACACGCTGGAATTGTTTGTTTACACTCTCTGCCGTGTGGTCTGGCCGGACCGCGGCGGCAACGATGAGCGACCGTAGATGGCCTCAGAGTACGCCGACTAGGTCAGCTCCTCTGGGTTCTACCCCGCTACCCGCCGCAACGGTGTACAGCCGCGATGATCAACCAGGAGGTCCACCGACGAGGTCGGTTTCGCTCGGGGTCTCACAGCACTTCTGCAGCCAGGGAACCAAGGCTCCACCAACGTGGTCGGCTTCGCACTTGGCTTTGGCCACACCGAACGCCGTCTCAAGGTTTCCCCCAACGTGGTCAGGTTTCACCAGGGAGCGGACGCACGGACAGGCTGAGGCTTCCTCCACTGTCTAGCGGATTCGGCACTGAGCTTGTTGCTGCTGTTTTATCAGTGGAGCTACGCGGCGCCCTGAGAGGAGTCGTCGAGACGACCGGCTCTCTCACCGCTTCTGCAGCCAGGGAACCAAGGCGTCGCCAACGTGGTCGGCTTCGCGCTTGGCTTTGGCCACACCGAACGCCGTCTCCTAGTTTCCCCCAACGTGGTCGGGTTTCACTAGGGACGGACGCACGGACAGGCTGAGGCTTCCTCCACTGTCTAGCGGATTAGGCACTGCAGCTTGTTGCTGTTGCTGTTTTGTTTTTTTTTCGATGGAGCTACGCGGTGCCCTGAGAGGAGTCGTAAGGACGACCGGCTCTCTTTTTACCTCCGGTAAGCGGACTGTGTGCCACGCAGCTGTATGTTCTAAATATATATATATATATATTGTTTAATAAGTGTCAAAACTGCTGAGATACACGAAACGTCTGCTCGTGGAAATCAAAAAATCGAAGTGGCTCTGCACAGATGGGGCTTAAATAGCCCGCTGATTGGCATCTGGGCAGGGCCACCATAGTAGATGTGTCTTAAAGAGATATCCATGAACACTGCCCTGTGGGGTCAGTTCCCGTACATATTGAATAATATGTAGTGGAGAGCCAGTCTCGAACACGATAGAGAACATGGTATTCCAGCTCAAAGTCGTGGGAAATAAGCAGAATTGAGGAACCGTTAGCCAGACACACTCAACATTGTAGGGGTACAAGCCTGGGGATTTGCGGCTAGATATATTGTCAGATGAAGACTAGAATTCCAACGCATTTTACACCTTTTTAAGATCGTTTAAAGATCTCTGGAAAATGCACACAGCATACCATGTATGCATTTGTTTGGTTCACATTCGCAAGCATGTATCAACTTCAAGAGAGTATTATATGATAATGCACATGGCCTTCATAATTTATAGTTTCCTCTCTACTGCTTACATCATTTTCATAAAATATTCCTAAAAACATGATACTATCTTTGATGGTGCAATAAAAACTGACATTGAACAATGGAGGTCCATTGAATACAGTGCCTATAAGATGAAGTACTCCCATCAGCGAATATGAGAATGTATGTACAGCAGGCCTTCAACTTACTATATCAGGGTAAGCATATACGGTACAGTGTATCAACCTGAACTATATTAATGAATATATGTACAGTATCAACAGGGCGATTATAATCAGGATTAAAGCTGATCATTATTATTACAGTAGATTTTCCTAAATCTAAGACTCAATCTGATGTAGCCTGGCTCCAGACCTGAATCGCTACCATTAAATAATATATGTCCTGGCCATGAAGTGAAACAAAATGAAAGACAGACTGAGTGCCAGGCTAACTCAAATGTAGTTACAATTATTGAATTATAATTTGTGTGTGACTATTATCCAGATATAAACTTTACATTAGTTAGTTTTATAAATGTACATAAGTACAATAACACTGCTTATCAACCTGTGAGTTAGGCCCCCCAGGTCAGGGGTACCCACATTATTATGGGGAGGTTGCCTGATTATTTGCAACATTGTTTTCTCACTAAACAAACCAACATAGTCATTGTTGGCCAGTAATATTAGTATTATATCAATGTAATATACATTAAGTTTTCCAGTAACTTATTACAATTTCCCAAACTGTATTATTATATATTACTTGTCCAAGTAATGCGGTATTACTGCATTAAATAAGTTAGAGTTAGAGTTCTCTGTTCTCTGCATGGTTTGTCTATGAGCTGTCCATCCATCCAGCTGTGTAGAGGAGCCCAGTGTGAAATGTTGTCACATAAAGAACAGATCTACAAGCTATCAACATCTTGCAATGCAATGTGTTGGAGATAGACCCTGACAAAGACCTTTTGGTCAAAACGTGTAGGTCCTGTTTTATTTGCCTTGCTCATCAATCCAGATTATATTAACCTTTTTCACCAAAGACGGAGTGCCTTCGATTCCTTTTTTCTTTTCAAGACTGCAAGTTCCTTCAAGCAGTACAACTTGAGGAAAAAAACCTTTTTTATCTAGCAATGTGTTGAGAGCTTGTTGATCTGTTCTATTTGAGCATGCTATGTACTAAAGTAAGATGCAAATGTAATTTGCTTGTCTGCACCCAAAGGTCAGGGGAACAAGAGGGACAGTCAAAGGCATCAATGTCTTTGTCATCCAGGAATTTACTCTGAAACTCCGTAGTGATTGTGCTAACTTACACTGGTGCAATTCCCTGGCCCTGTGTTGCGCCCAACAACAGTCAGGGTACTGCTCGCTATAACATGTGGAGGTCTGTGCAACCGTGCCCAGGCCATCAATCAACACTGCCAATTTGACAAACAAGTCACACCAGACTCTTTCACGCCTGTCACATTTGGTCATGTAAACCTGATCTGTGAAAAGAACAAGCTTAAGGTGCCAATGGTCTAGGTCTGCAAAATGTGGTGTTCTCTGGTGAACGCCGATGAGCTGCATGGTGCAGGCTATGAGCACAGATCCTCATGGGTCCTTCATGGAATCTTTTTCAGAAATATGCATAGCAAGCTGGAAGTCAGTTTGTAGGGCTATGACAGGGCTAAACCATTCTCACACAAAGGAGCAAACTGCAGGTCCGACAGTTAGGCTTATTGCAATTCAACCAATGTAAATATCAAGAGCACTATCCGAACACAAGACTAGACAGATGGATTACCCAATGAGCCAGTGGGGCTGGGACCCAGGGACCCTGGTCCCTTGACTCTCAGGGGTCCTTGGTGGAGAACTGGACCATATATCTAGGTTATGCTAAAATGTGGGCACCTCCTCAGTATTTACAGCAGTGGTTCTCAAACATTTTCATGTCAATGGACATGGAGCCAATATTGCCAATTGACTGATTAGCCAATTGGGAAGCGGTTCATACTAACACAATACTAACACAATAAACTAGAGTAGCCCTTTCCACACTAATTACAGACTACAGAGCAGCGCGTGGAGAAAGAAAGTAGGAAGAAAGAAAGAAGGGAGAAAGAATAAAGAAGAAGTTACTTGGAACTACGTTGGAGGTAAGATGATATTTAGTGCATTTACTTCGTCTGTTTTTTACATTAGAGATGATGATGTATGCTGCCTGTTAAGTGAACATGTTGGAAGAAACTAGTTGCGTTTGGTGTGGTGGACTCGACTTTGGGGATACATTGAAAATAGGTTTTAAGATGCTGAATTGTGTATGCATGTACAATTGTGCATGGCCTGCACTCTTACCTAGTTGAACAGACATTCAACAGTGTTGAATTTTAGAGATTTCCAAGCTAAAGTTGAATCTAGGAAAAGGCTCATAATAACCTCATATCATTCACTAGCCCCATATGTACCCTCTCCCTACGCTACAGAATGACTGTAGGGAGATTATTAGTTTGAATTAATTCATTGTGTGTGTCTCTGTCTGTGTCTGTGTCGGTCTCTCTCTCTCTCTCTCTCTCTCTCTCTCTCTCTCTCTCTCTCTCCCCCCCACAGACTTGGTGAGATTGTTCTTTAGAATGTATGCAATTCTTTAGTAAGCAACACCAGAGTGGTTGTTGTATTACTGCATTTGTTTTACTGGAAATAAGGTTAGAAATAAGTTTTGGCATGGGGTAGGCGTAGTTGAGGAATAGGGTTAGATTTTGGCACTGTTTAACTGAGCCTCAGGTTAGAAATAAGGTTAGACATAGTTTTACTGAGGTTAAGGTTAGGCATAAGGTAGGTTTAAGCATCGTTTACTTGGGCTAAGTTTTAGGAATACCAGGCTGAGCAGTTCCACCAGGCGCCAGCTGTACGCCCGGGTTGACTGAGTTTAGCGGCCAGTGTTCTAGTATGCCATAATACGACATGAATTAAGCAGAACTGAGCTCATGTATGTGTCTAACTAATATATTTTTGTTTCATGCATTTTCTCTCTAGAAGATGACCAAACCCAAGAAGCGGAGCTGTCCCCACTGTGGGGCAGAAAATAATGCAGCAAAAAAGGCCTGTGGAACCTGCTTTTTAAGCCTTCTTAAAAGGAAGGCTTTCTTAGTAAAAGAAGGCCAATTGAAAAACAAGGACTATGGGTCCAAAATAAAAAAACACGGCAATGAGAG
Source organism: Protomyctophum parallelum (assembly GCF_964188405.1). NCBI lineage: Eukaryota > Metazoa > Chordata > Actinopteri > Myctophiformes > Myctophidae > Protomyctophum > Protomyctophum parallelum. The sequence goes on from NC_139707.1 coordinate 52,629,483, forward strand.
CAGAGTTGTGGGCTCTGCCCAGCTAATGGTATGTGCTTCCTTTTTTGGTTCATTTATTTTAGAGTGGGTGTATAACTGTATATTGTCAGGTAGTCTCTTAATGAGCATGTTCTATATGACAGACTAGTGGTGTTGATAAAAGGTTGCCCAATGAATGCTGCAGTGCATTATCTTTCCTCGGGTACCTCAGACGTTCTATAGGAGCATCCTTGAGCAGAGGTCTTCAAGGTCAATTACCCCTTAGCTGAGAGAGAGATGAAGCAGGGACGCCCACTACATAATTTTGTGTTGCAGATTAAACTTTTACTTTTCTTTAATACATTATCCTTTACGTTTCATGTAATATACTATTTTCATTTTATCACTTACATCCTAAATAGCCAAATAAGGTTGAATTCGGTTTAATTTTACACTAAGGAGTTACACACAACTGTCCATTTAGCTGGGGACCACCTGGAACCCCCTGAAGGACCATTGGTGGTCCATGGACCACTGTTTTTAAACCACTTCTCTACACAAACTATTTGCCAAAAGTAGCTGATCTAGAAGCTCACGTGTTGCGCTGCGATGTGTTGTGAGCTTGGAGATCGGTTATTTGTGGTGAATGTAGCCCACCCCAGAATCGGGAGGCTAGGTTTCAAGTGGTTAATGTAATACTTTTTAAAATATGTATCGCATCAATTCTAGACTCATGTTCTACAGAACAGTTTTGACCAGTTAAGATGCTCTGTGCAAGGTAATGGCTTATCAATATGTGTCCTTGGCTTTCATCACACAGGCTGCCTTGCCTGTCAATGTACAATTGTATATGTTAATATTTTGTGTATTTCTGTATGCAGATTCGGAAGCTTCATGTATTGGGCTATAACCCAATTTTGCTAATTGGGAGGCAAAAGAAGGGGTCAGACACCATTGTGGCGGAGACCATTACACATCTGTGCCCTGACGGGTCCGGGCCGCTCAAAATCGTCCTTGAGAAGATGACAAAGCTGTACGAGCACACTGTTAAAAGTAAGGCAATGCTTTGGAGTTTGTAGTGTGCTGTAATTGGGATATGTTTTTGCTAAATCAGGTGTTATACAAGTTAATGGGCGACAAGTGCATGCTATCTACCTAGCTGAACTTTTGTCTGAAGTGTGTTGTAAAATGTATGCCCCATGTACGACTGTGTCACACCAAAAATGTAGATTTACACTGTTGTCTTGTAAATCGTTTAAATGCTCACTGAAGCCCCTCTAAAGGATTCATAAAATGTCAGTCACCGGGTCACCCTCACCCCAAATGTTAACATCCCCTTAACACTTCCTTCATTGGCTTCTGGCCTCACCCAGTACTAGAACACTGATGCTGGCTTACAAAGCAACTAAAGGCATGGCACCCCCCTAACTTCAAGACATCACTACTAACCTTCCTGGTCACTTAGATCTTAGCATTCCTAACACAGGAATGCTGCTGACTGACCCCTAAAACACCCTGCACAACCATCCACACACCCCAGACTCAAACTGTGAAATAAACTCCAAATTGCAGTCAGAACTGCAGACTTGCTCCATTTTTTTCCGTAGCCTGAAAACTCACCCTTTCACACTCCACCTAAGCCACTAGCACAGACCTTTCAGACTCCACCTCACCCCCTAGCATGTCATGCTCCCTGTATCACCCTTGTGTTCCTTTTTCCTCATGATTTTTGATTTTCTTTCATCACAAAATATGCAGAATATCCTTTAGATGGCATGTTGTTAGACACTACATTGTTCTCTTTGCACTATACAAATGTGACCAGTGACCCGATTGACAAGTTCATGTCAATCTCACATTTGTAAGTCAAAATTAAGTGTCAAAATGAAGTGTCAAAATGATATGCTGATTGCTGATATGTATTGCTGATATGTATTTCAGATTCTCAACGGTTCCAGCATGCAGAAGCATCTGCCTCCCTCTCCTCTCCTCCTCCTCCTCCCCCCAATCCGGAATCCATATCCGGCGATGCAGACGCAGGGCCTGGAGCGCCCCCAGGGCCACACGCAGGGCCTGGAGCGCCCCCAGGGCCACACGCAGGGCCTGGAGGCGACCACCCTGGGACAGGAGGCGATGCACACGCCGGGTCTGGAGGCGCCGAGGCTGTCGCACCTCCAGCCCTGGTGCCTCCTGCCGCACCTCCAGCCTCGGCGCCCCCAGCCTCGGCGCCCCCAGCCTCGGCGTCCCCAGCCTCGGCGTCCCCAGCCTCGGCGCCTCCAGCCTCGGCGCCTCCAGCCTCAGCGCCTCCAGCCTCGGCGGGTGAAGGTGAATAGTGTTGAATATGGAATGGTTCAAGTGGTTAATGTAAAAATATTCCTTTCAAACTTGATTTGGCGGCCCCCTGTAGTAAACTGAACTGGCCAAGACAAGAGGCAAAATACGTGACACAGCTCTGCCACAACAACAAACAGGACAGACATACAATGCTCATAAATACAGTATGATTATTGTATTTATTATCTAATAAATGATTATCCTATAAAAGATTATACTATAAATATAATGCAATATCATTGTAATAAAACTGAATGCATACAATACTACATTTCAGATGTCCCTGGTCCATCTGCACCATTTAATTTGAAAGAATATTTAGAAGGATGGCGGATGACAGCTGAGGGAGCAAACACTGTACCTTCCAGTAAGTAATACTCATTTCCCACATTGTAAGGCTTGTGCAGCTATAATTAGCTTGTGCAGTCTTAAAAAGGCCCACCTTCTACCAGGCCCACTAGTGCTGTAGCTGAACAGCAGCAAAGGGTATGGTTTTTAAGAGATTTAAAAGCTGTTACCAAGCTTCACAACCTGAGGTCTTCTGGTCTCCTGGGTGCGAGACCCATGAAGAACTTTAATGTTTAACAAAGCGAACCTTAAAATTGATTCCAAATTTGACTGACAAATTTTACGTCATAAACACTTATTATGACGTAAAACGTATAATAAGTGGTTTGAAATATGATTCAGGCCATTATTCCAAAGCTTATTTTTACATGTTTTAATAAATAACCAATTTACCATTGAGGTGCCCACCTTTCCAGTTTCCAGTACAGACATGCAGGTGACCAATGGTTGTCACAATATTTGTTAACGATTAGTGGGAAGAATTGTGTTTATCTTATGATATATTTCACTGTTAAGTATTGACACTACATGTGCAAGACAAAGTCCCCTCATTGGAAAATAATACAAAAATAACATAATTATAGGTAATTTAAGTTTGCTCAAAATCTGATACTAACAGGCGTCCCTTCAGAGCTCCCACCAGACCCTCCCAGACCAAGCACCTCTGGACGCAACCAGAGAAAGAAGCGGGGTATGTTGTTTTTCAAGAAATTGAGTTAGGCCTACTGAGTTTGACAACCTGTCTTCAGGCAGACTGTCACAGAGTCTTTGTGCCGATTCATACTCCTATTTTACTACTGTTTCGGCGCTGTAGTGCCGAAATGATTTCGGCTCGTCAGAAATTTTCAGTAGCACCGAAGAGACGACTTTAGGACGGTACCCGCCCCCCCGAACCTCAAATGACGTCACATTGTAGGCTCTACAGAGCCGAACCGACTTTTTTTTCGGCTCTAAAATAGGAGTATGAATCGGCCCATAGTATTGATGGGAGAAAGGTCTGGTCACTTAAGACATCAGGTTAAGACTGGCACATAATTGAATGATGAGGTCAGTTGTGTATCTATTAACTTTTAAAGTCTGGCATAAAGAGAGCCTTAACATATTTTTTCTTAACCTTGTCTTAACCAAGACCCTCTGCAACCAGAGCACAGAAGGGTATGTCTAAGTACCTATGAAAGACATTTAAAAGTGATTACTGAGTTTGTAAGTCTGCCACCTTGAGTGTCCTCATGTATGGTCTAAGCCAGGGGTCGGCAACCGGCGGCTCAAGAGCCGCTTGCGGCTCTTGAGCACTCCCCTAGTGGCTCCCTGTAGCATTACAAACAAATCTATGAAAATGTATAATGTTTATTTTTTGACATTTTTATTTTTCATTTATGGTTTCTGTAGGAGGCCAAACGTGACAGAAACATTCTTAAGTTTCCCAATTTTGTAAAAATGTGTAGAATAAATATTATGATGGATTGTCTGTAGGCCTATGCTTAATCTGCAGTAGGCTATAGCCCTGAAACATGACTGTCAGTCATGACGCAACAGCAGCCTGTTTTACGCAATCGCAGTCCATAAACATTCCGATTTAAAATATAAAGTCCTCGACACATGTGCCACGGGAGTTAGAAATTTGCTGGTACAGCGATTAGCATTGCTGCATCCCGCGTTGTTTAATAAAAAGCATTTTTATCCGAGCGCCCCTTTTCTCAAACGGGGTTGGGAAACAGTTGCACACCGGGTGGGGGCGCGTAGTTGAAAGCCAATGGCAAAATAACAGCTCGGATAAAAAAGCTTTTTATTAAACAACGCGGGATGCAGCAATGCTAATCGCTGTACCAGCAACATTCTAACACCCGTGGCACATGTGGCGAGTACTTTATATTTGGAATCTGAATGTTTATGTACACGTTTACAATGTAAATGTAGCGATTGCGTAAAACAGGCTGCAGTTGCATGACGCACCATGGCTAAATCTGCAGTGACAAACTATCAAACAATAAATAAAACGTGGCAAGCCATTCACAGACGGAAAACATGGAATGCTCTTCCAGACAATTATGTGAACATGAAGAAACTCGCATCTGGAGTATTATCCATCTTTGGATCAACGTACTTTTGTGAGCAGATATTCTCAAACATGAACTACATTAAATCCAAATACCGCACACGCCTCACCGATGAGAGCTTGCAATCGTGTGTGAAGATTAAAGTGACATTTTACGTGCCCAATGTTGAGAAGCTCTCCAGCGATGTCCACACACAGAAATCACATTAAACGGGTAAGAACACAATGCAAAAAACATGGCATAATAATGGAGGGTGCGTTGACTGCGTTCGGTAATGCGCACCGCGGGAGCGCACTCGCCTATTAGTTTGCATTGCACAGTGCACTCAGTGCGCTATTTCCGAACGGGCTTAAACCATAGCGCACTTTTTATTTTGATAGATAGGCTAATATCCACTTGCAGCCCTGTTGTCTTCATTATATAAGCATTTTAAGGCTTAAAAATCTTTTGTGGCTCCAGGTAGATTTTGAATTATTTTTTTTGGTTGAAAATGGCTCATTCAACATCTTGGGTTGCCGACCCCTGGTCTAAGCAAACCAACTCTTTAACATGACCAGCAGACTGTTGCCACAATGACAGCTTGACAGTGATCAAACTCCATCTAGCCTCATTAGCATTCATAACATTTTCACGGTTGGCAAGTTGATATGTATTGTATTATGTTCTTTTAACCAATTTACACCTGGTATAACCTATACTTTGTTATACTGTATCTTTCATGCCGGGAGCTACCGCCGTCTCATAGCAACACTTTGTTTTTCCAGAATATAAGCTTATTTTTTACATTTTTTAATAAATAACCAATTTACCATTGAGGTGCCCACTTCTCCAGTTACCAAACAAAACACAGTGATGTCCATGTGTCACCTTGTATAAGGGTGATGCAGTGTGCATTATTCTGAATGGACACGTGGGTCATGTTCAACATGAATAAACGCCACTTTCAAAGGGAACCTTGTCTTTCCCCATGAATACAGACATGCAGGTGACCAATGTTTGTCACAATATTTGCTAACACTTTCTGGGATTAAAGAATTGAGTATCCGTTGGATATATTTCAAGTATTGACACTACATGTGCAAGACAAAGCCCCCTCCCCTCATTGGAAAATAGAAAATAATAAATAAATTAACATAATTATAGGTCACTGGAATTTAAGTTTGCACAAATTCTGTTTCTAACAGGTGTCTCTTCAGAGCTCCCACCGGACCCTCCCAGACCAACTTCTGCATGCAAGCGAAAGAAGCAGGGTATGTTGTTGTTGTAGTTAGACAGTTTGACAACCTGTCTTCAGGCAGACTGTCAGTCTTTGTATTGATAGGATAAAGTTCTGGTCACCTAAGACATCAGGTTAAGACTGGCACATACTTGAATTATGAGGTTAGTTGGGTGCCAGACCAGCTTTAAAAGTGGAAAAAGTAAGCCTATTCATAGTCTGGATTTTCGGTGGTGAGGTGACCACCGGAGCTGTAATAATGTGAAGCGGTGGTGAGTAAAAACAGAAGGGCTGGAGAGAGCGGTGGTTTGCTCTTCACTGCGTCACAGATAAATCAGACTATGAATAACGCTTACATTTGACTGACAAGCACCTTAAATTAGGGTTATCTGTTATAATTGTGGTTTAATATTAGACCCACTTCCTCTGGACAGCAGCAGAGGAAAAAGAAGCAGAGTATGTTGGTTTTTCAGATATTTGAAGTCTGCCTGAAGGCATCAGGTTGTCAAACTCTGTAACCACTTTTAGAAACCTGAAGACATCAGGTTAAGCACTGGCACACCATGAAGAGCTTTAAAAGTTAAGAATAAACCTGGCAGCTGACATAATTTATCCTGTTAAGCCATTCAGACTGCGATAAACATGTTGGAGATTAATCATAGTCCTAGTGAAATATCTTGCGGTGTGATCCCTTATCGGCTGATCGGACACAACGATTTGACAGTCGATTTCAATCAAGTGTATGAACTGCATACCGAATGATTACATGCAGACTTGCAGTGTGTACCTAGCCTTATTCTCATTATTTTCAGCTGCATTTCTTCGTCTGTTTTGTGCCTGCTGTTAAACAGACATGTAAAGGCTCTGAATAAGATTCAGATACTTTACAGGCACTTCAATACATGACAGGGTTGGGCAACATTATTTTTTTCATTAACAATAGTTTGGACTACCGGTACACCCTGAAAATGAATATGAACACAAATGGAAATATAAGTTTTATTTGCACACGTTTCCCAAAAATTAGGATCTGGAAACTGAAAGACACCACCTTGCTCTTCAACTCGAGTGAGTTGGTGAGTTATCTTTTGGTGTGCATGGACACATTCAAAGAACTATGAACTATGAAAAAGATTGCATAGCTCAGATCGAGCTTTCCAGAATCCCTTTTATTTCAAGGGATCATGAAAAACAATGGATTGCTAACTGACTATAATTTGCTTTATCTTGTTTCATGAGATAAAACTCACCTGGAGGATATCAAACCCTTGTCTTTGTCTAAATCTTATTCTTTTTTTTCTCCTTCTGTTTTCCATTTTTGCATCTTTTTAGGCTGCAAAATCTGTAAGAAAATGAAGATTTTTAAATGGGACCACGTCAAGGACACAAAGAAAACAGAGGTAAGCTGTTTAATTTGACTGTGTCGAATAGTACTGGATTTACCAGTGGCTGCTGAACTGGCTAACACTTATTTTTGTCTGTTTGTGTGGCCGTCTGTAGACTGGAGAGATGGCTCTCATAGTCTGGCACCCTTGCACATCATGGTAAGATCTCAGGGTTTTGTTCAGCTTTGGAAGTTTTCAAATGTGCTTCTATAAATAATCTTGTGGTACAACTATAAGAAATGATTTTAACAGTTGTGTGCATTCATGGATGTTTTACAGTGGAAAGGAATGGGAGGACACCTGGGAGCCAGCCGAGGGATTCCAAAACAAATTATTGTTTATTTTTTTTTCATTTATTGTTTTAATAAATTGTTTATTACAATTTCCTTCTTTGCCTATTTATAATTGACCTGACATTTACTTCAGAATAGTTTCCTACATATGCAGTCCATTTAGAATTTCTTATATGAAAGTTGTGCAATTTTATATACTACAAGCAGCTTTATATACATGGTGGTCACCAAGCATAAGACCGTCACAGCCTTTTGGTTGCCTTATTGGTAAGGTGAAGGTGCTGTATCAATAATGGAATAATGTTTCAATGCTAAGAGCAGAAGTCCTCTTATATAATTCAGTGTTGTCACCAGTGTTGAGTATATACAAGTAATATGGTATCAAGATCAATTACATTATAGATCTCAGTTGTGACACAAAGAAGACATCTCTAGACATTGTCACAGCAAAAGACCAAGTCATTTTGTATTCTTCTGTGGAGACTAGACTACCATGCCCTTCAAAGAGGAACAAGACCACTCACATTTCCAGATGTTCTGAGTAGGCACACAAGAATGACTGATCTTTTGAGCAACATACCAGTGGAAGCAGCTTGTATCAACGACCTTGAGGGCACTCAAATGATTATATTATGATTATATAGTAAATACTACTTGTGGACATGCATCATGTTAGCTTGTATATCTGTTTTGAGCATGTTATAAGACACACTGGGCTCCTACGCAGCTGGATGGAAGGGTGGCCATATACAAACCATGTAGAGAAGATGCAGTAATGCAGCATTACTTGGATAAGTGATATTGCTGTTTAGGCAATTGTAATAAGTAAAGTTACACTACTAGTTACTGGGGAACATAAAGTACAATATATTAGGCTACTGCCCAACACTGGTTGTCAACAATTTGTCACCGACATGTCTGCAGTTTTGATTGAAGTATTTATTAACTGATTGGAGAATTGCAGTACATTTCAAGCACAACTGGATACAAAACTGTTAACCATGGACGACACCATAAAGAATTACACTTATTCACAATAGGGTCCATGTTCAATTCATAACAGTCAGTGATGGAGTGAAGTATTACAGGGACAAATAGTATAGTTATGAAAAAACCCTGAATATCTGTTGCAGCAAAAGTCATAAATGAATTAATTTCATGTGCTAATGGTTGGATCGATCAATCGACTGTCTGAATCGATCAATCAACTGTCTGGATCGATCAATCGACTGTCTGGATCGATCGACTGTCTGAATCGACTGTCTGGATATCCCACTGTACACCTGGAGCTACCATGTGCACGATTAACGATTTCCCATAGATAGCCTGTTTATTGTATATGAAGCACAAAATTCACTTTGAGATGTGTACTACGAGGATATACAAATTGCACCGCGGCAGGCAAAAAAAAACAAAAAAGAGAACCGATATATTGCATTAAATAACTCAAATTAGGTATTAAATATCTGGAATTAGGTATAAATTACTTGCGGGGGAATCCGGATTTCAACCATATATTTTAATCAAATGCTATATATTAATATATTAACGTAAGTCAGCGCCGTTCATTATGCATTTCCAGAAAGTAGATGGAAGGGATCAAATTTATTCTGCAATTGAAAAAATTATCAAAACGGGATTTATAACGCAGGAACTATTAGAAAGTAGCTATATTATGTTATATATTCGTAGGCAGCGCAAGAAAGCCAGTGGTCACGTGACTTGACACATTTACCCCGAGGCCCCAACTCGTCTAACTAAGCAGATCCTTACCGTCAGATGTAAGACGATAAGGGTACCCTGACAGCCCTGCATAAAAAGACGAGTTGGGGTTGAGAAGGGGTTGCACTTATCGACGCTATTGTCAGCTCCGTGGGAGAATCTGTTCCACCTCCATCTGTTCCATCTCCAGTTCCAGTTCACAGTTCTCCCTCTAGTGAGCTGAGTAACTTATTTCGGCCGGGGTCTTCTGCTCTACAGGCCCCTGGCAACATGAACCTCCCCGCCGGGCATCCCAACACACCTCGGCCACATGCGTTTAACGCTTCTGCAAATTCGGCTCGCTACACCACGAGGAACAACTATGGAGGATGGAGGTCTTCTAACAGAAGACAAAGGTGAGTTCAATATGTTTGAAAAGTGTCCCCATTTAAACTTTGAGATTATATGATTGAACAGCTTGGACTCAGAATTACAGTACATTTCACAAGCACAACTATAAACTGGACGACACCATAAAGCATTACACTTGTTGGCATTTTCAATTCATCAGAACATTTAGGCCCCTTCTCAATTCTATTTTGGTGTCTGTCGGCCATTTAGTGTGCACGTACACCTACTGTGCATGCGCCATGTGCACATTACAGAATGTGCAAAAGTTCATGTTCTTCCGTAATGTAATTCAAAATTAAGCTTTTAAAATATATTCTTGTGCATATTAAGTATTTTAAAAAAGTGGCTAGGTGGGCTACGTGGGCTTGAACACCTGAGCCCCCCTGCCCTTTTGCCTTAAAGTGCCCTTTCCCTAAATCCAGTCCATGAGGGGCACGTGGGTGGCGGGTGGCCAACAAGGGCTTGTGTGGGGGCCTGTTAACAGGCCGGCAGTAGGCCTCAATGAAGTTGCATGGGATCAGGTTAAAGGGGGCGGAGGGCAAGAAGCCAGGTTTGGAGGAAGGCAGGAAAAGTAGGCGCTGGTCACAGATCAGGGGCGGGTGAACTTTCAGGACCAGTTGAGGAAAAGGTCACCGCGCCAGCAAGTGGCACCGCCTTCCGGTTATGAGGAGAGCTTTCCCAGAGTGTATACTAGGCGACCCCAGAATGGTAATCAACAGGAACAACAGTGGGGTCGCGTTTACCATGGGTACAACAGGGCAGGCGAGTCATCCCCCACCTTTCATGTGCAAGAAGCACGTTCTGGCCAGGAAGACAGGGCCCGTAAATCTTCGCCAGCTATGGGTGAAAACAGTGCGGGGGCCAGAGCGAAGGATAGAGATTTGAGGGCTGACCAGAGACGTCCGGTTATGCAACAGGGCAGAAAGGTCGAAGTTGGCCGGGCTGAGGGAAGATTTGGGACAGGTCTTATGAGGGGTCGAGGAGCCAGTGTGAGATCCTACTACAGGAACGGCGATTTTTGAGAAACCACAAGCAGGCCCATGAGAGAGGTTTTTTAGGGCTTAGTGATGAATAAACTGTTGAAGTATCTAAGATCATTTTATTGTTTGAGTAGAAATGATGTTTGGTATAGAAGCATGATTACTTTTAAGTACGTATAAAAATATTGTTTGTTGTTTTTTATTTTGTTCTGTTTTTGCTGTGTTTGAGTCTAGAGATAAGAGGGAGGCATAGAAAGATAACAGATTGTGGGGGTGTGTGATTGACCTAGTTTGTGTTAACTATCCCCCTCTTTGTCCCCTTTCCCTGACGGTCAAAAGTTTAGGGGAGGGGTTTGCCCCTCTGCTCCTCTCAAAGGAGAAAGCATTATGATGGAGTGTGTGCTTTTTATTTCATTTATTGTGTCACATATTAGGATGTAGTACAGCTTTAAAGGGTGTGGCAGTATGATTTACCGGTAAACAAAGCTTTTAGCGTAACATACACTCTAACAGTTTTACCCATGTAACGGTTATTTTCTAGATGGGATATAATAATAATTATTTTGTTTTGTATTTTAATGGCTTTCAAGAGTACAAAAGAAAAGGGGAAGATTTTTTCGCCTCCCTGCAAAAAAAGGAGGAAGGTAGAGTAGTGAGTATGTAAAAGTAGACAGTCTAAGCCTTTGATAGGTTTAAGCTTCTAGATAAATATAAAAATGAGTATGTTAAAAATGTGTACTGAGTGTTATTGACTCATGATGTTGAAAGGTGAGAGGTGAATAGGGGGGGGTCATAATTTTGAAAGAGGTTTTAACTTTGTGAAGTGTTTGTAATAACAAATTGATGGAGCAGGCCAGAGCCAGATGGTCAATCAAGATAAGGATTGGAGGGGGGGTCTAAAGAAGGGAGTATTTGAGGAGGTAGGAGAGAGCAAGGAGGGACCTTTTCATTTTTCCTTGCAGTAGCCTCTGGGAAGAACAGTACTCTGTTTTGTTGACCCCAAAGACCATTGTATTATTTTACTTTCTCTTTAGATTAGTTTTTTTTCCCAGTCAGTTCTTTCTTACCTATTTCGATATTTTCTTTTCACTGGATATTTTACGGAACCAGTGGGGTTTCTAAACATTTTTGGTTGTATTTTTACCATTTTTGTTCATTTTAATCATATTTGCTGTAAACCTTATATTTGCTGATTTTGTGGAGAAATAAACGCATATTGGATTAACTACTACTCCTGCTATCTGTTCATCTATGCTGGTGAGTAATATAATGTATATTTGTTTGTTTGTTTGTTTGTGTGTATGTTTGTTTGTTGGTCTGAGTCTGATACAATATCTGCGACAGTGTATGTCCTATTGCTGTCCCAATATTGCGGCTGGTACCTTCTGAACATATGCACAGTGGACAGGGAATCAGAAAATAACACCGGGAGTCAACAGCAGGAAGTGTCCTCAGGCGAGTCGCTGGGATATCTTGTTGTTTTTCCCGCCAAGAAGGGCTGCTCCGCTCTACATGAGAGCCGTGTTGTGTCCTCTCAAAGTAACTGAACAGTGCATTTCCGGTGGCCTATCGGCGAGTCGCGGTAGGGGCCTAGGATTTGGCTGCATCAGAGCATATACGTGGATTTATCTTGACAACCGACAAAGGGGTGTGATCAACGGGACTTGAACCTATAACAGGGAGAGATTTGTCGCGTTGGTACACTCAACTAGTCGACAGGGCCCAGTAAGTGTGTGTGGGGGAGTTAACGTGGAGATTAAACTTGGGGCATGAAAGATTTCTGCAGATGTTTTCGCTAAGCAATTGCATCGTTCCTTCAATAAGGTAGGCTACTGTGCTGCACATCAGTTGTATCCTTGAAAAAGTGGGGCAGTAGCTGTCAAAATCATCTTTCCATTCTATATGCGAGTGTTCATATAATATCCCCGCTTTTGGGGAGCTCTCTTCCAAATAGCTTGTACTTGAACGTATGTTGAGCACAAGCCTCGTCTTTCCATTAGTTTTCCGTTCAATCTTTAGTCGGCAAATGAGTAATTTTCACAAAGCGTGTGAATTCTCATTCACACCGTTCAGCTATGGTTCAGTTTGCCCCACAACATGGCGAGGGGGCAGAGATCAGAGAGAGGGGGCTCTCTATGACGAGACGTTGCTGGAAACTATAACACCAACAGTGCCACAGGTTTATCACCTCCATCCCATGCCCCATTGACTGCATACATTAATATGCTTTTCAGATGGTTGACATTTTTGGATTAAAAGTTAAAACTTATTTTTTAGTCATCTCATGTAATATAAATAGTTTTAAAACTTAAACAAATATATGTCCCGTTATGTGCAATGAATCAACAAGAACATTATGAAAGTTTCACTTTTTGAATTATATTGGGGAAGATAATGAACCTTTGCACGATACATATCATGTGTGTGTGTATTATTTGAGAAGGAGCTGTGTATACTATACTCTGTATATCTGATCTCAAAGTTTGTACTAAATATCAGTGGTTTGATTTCTCATGTTAATTAGAAATTTCCTTTTGTGTTTTTGTTCAGATTTATAGTTTGCTACGGTTTCTTTGTTAGTTTTAACATTAACCGTGCTATCTAGCCCCTCTGAAAGGATTACAGCTTCACATAGGGTCAAAGTATTTACTCGAATCTCAGGCCATTCGCAACCTAAATAACATAACTCATTTGTATTTCATATATATTTATTATATGATTTCATAAGCATACATATGACACAACGAGCTTAGCTCTTTAGATCGGGTTAGTGATTATAGCCCTTGTTCAGGCCTTTAATTAGTTAATGATTAGGTAAAAAACCTGAATGATTGAGACAGAATACATAATACATTTGTCAGTTTCAGGTTTCCAGCATAACACACAGATAGCATTATTCATTAGTATTGCATGAATTCATAATTACCATTGGTCAGTGTGAGGCTGCTTAGCTGTGCAGTGTAATACACAGGTTTTGTCCTTCGTGCAGGTACACGAGGCATGTGGATTCTCTTAGTTGGTTTACAGAATCTCTCTCCCTTTGAGAGAGAGAAGTGTCTCACTTCACACCTCTATGTTAACCCAGCAGTCAGCTCTGGCCACAGATCACAATGTTTGTATTGGCACATTTTGCAGTGCACATCTTAATCCAACGCTGACCATAATCAGCGCCACACCTCCCACCAAAACCTATTCATAAACTTATGGAGAGGTTTTCTCTCATAACGTTATAAAGGTTCAGTTTACATCAATACACGATTATCTGTGCAAAGTGAGGTTTCCAAATAAACATTATAATTATTTACCACCCAATGAGCTTTGAAATGACCATTAGCGGAATTATAACATTGTTCTTTGTTTGGTGGAACCCTATTTTAACCTTTTTAAGTTTATTTAACATCCCATATTGTTAAATAAAGTTAGTTTGTTTAAGGTTTTATGTAGAGAAGAGAAGCACTACTCAACTCAGTGTTCTAAACAGTGATAAGAGGTTGGTTAAGCTCTTTTTCCTGTTTGCTGATTGGAGATAAGATAATCACAAGGGGTTTTTGGTTAACTTTTACTGATGTAAAAGGCCCCTGGATTTTTACTTCTCTGTTAGTTTAAGTTTAGCAAGCTCTCCATTCGATCACTCAAACTGGCATGCAACTTTATGGGATTCAAATCGTTCCCTCGTTCTCCTCCCACCATGCTGTATCGGGAGGAAGAGGTTTGATACATCAATTGAACAATTTGAAATGTTTACACAACTTACACAATTACACCATACAACTGTTTTAAAACACTACACAAATCAATCGCACTGTCTCTCACTGTTCTATGACAGCTGCAATGCGACACCTCCGCTGAGTTCTTCTGCCAGCTCGGTGCCCGCCCCCTGTTCCAGGGGAGGGGCGTGTGTGTGTGTGTGTGTGTGTGTGTGTGTGTGTGTGTGTGTGTGTGTGTGTGTGTGTGTGTGGCTTCCCTCATGCGATGCAGCAGGGGGATCAATGCAGGGGGGGGGTCATGTGTGTGTGTGCGCGTCATGTAGTTTTACTTATTCATGACGGAATCCGCAGTCACTGCACTTCATTTTGACCTTTCCTTTTCTGCTCTGAACGTCCGTCCCCGGTGTGATGTTTTCACCGGCTGGGCTGATCGATAGAGCTCTGCAGATCTTCTGCCAACTCCCGCTTGGTTTGAGCTGTTGAGGAGTGGGTAGACCTAGCAATCCCAACATGACGATCTCCGCCCCGGTGTACTTCGAGGGCTTCCTCGACGGGGTGAAGGTTGGGCTAATGTCTGTTACCCCCAGTCCGCCACTTTGGGTAGTGGTGGTTACTGGGGGACACCGCAGGGCCGGCATCACAGATTCCGCCCCGGTGAAATTCAGAGCGGGGTGATGCCTTCTACTGATGTCTGGTTGACCCCTGACACTTCTGCCCAGTTCTGTTTGACTGACAGGAGCGTCGGGGTCCCGTTGTGGGTTTTGCCACTGCTCCGTGGCGGTTGACGTCCTGTGGTACCCCACGTCGGACGTAGGTTCCGCTGGGCTTTGTGGCGCCGTGATCAGCCGCTTCCTGGCGACTGTTTCCTGTACGGCTGTTGAGGGCGCTGATTCTTCTGCGTGGTCCGCGCAGGATTGATGCTCCTCTGGGTTTAGCACTGCTGTCCTGGCGTCCTCCGGGCTCCCTGGCTCCGTGTTGGGACTCTGCTGGGCTCTGTGGCAGGCTTCGTTGATGTCCTCCGTGCTAGCCACACGTAGAGATTCATCTTGTGTGAGAAGGCTGTGGAAGCGCCTGGCACCGATGGCGCTCTCATCAGCGGCTTCCGGTCCCTCCTCTTTGACCCCCACCCCAGCTGACGGTCCCCCGTTCTCCACTGGCTGGTGGTGTTTGACTCCCGCTGGTTCAGCTGTCGGTTGTCCGCTGCCGATCTCCACTGATCCCAGTTGGTGGTCTTTCGTTAGTAATTTGAATTTGTTTAATTCTTTTACGAACATTTTGTAGTCGGTAAGCATTTTTATAGCTTTTTCCGGACTTATGAGAGTTTTATTTTCTTCCATTAATAAATGTAAGACTTTAAGAGTTTTCTCTAGCTCTTTTATCGCCATCGACCCTGTACAAATTAATTGGTGTAATTTGTCAGATAGCTCAGTCCACTTTGGCTCTTGTTTTATCCAAAACGCAGCCTTTACAAACTGTCTCATATTTTGGTATTTGTTAGTGTAGATTTTAATTTGATCTTCCACTTCTCCAGCGATTTGTGTCAATTTAGCTTCGATTAATCCTTCCGAATAATCCGTGGAGCTATCTACCACATTTTCATAAGCTATTTTGAGGTTCACAAATGCGGTTGCCTTTTCGGCGTTTGTTGTATCCAACACTAGACACTTAGAGGCTAATTCATCGAATATTGATTGGTCTAATTCGCTTTTAACTTTTAACTCGTCGATTAATAAATCAGCCATTTTACTTCACCTATCAGGAATGGCCTGAATCTTTGGGATTTTAGTATTTTAATGGATTTATCACCACGGTTTTATAGTTTTTTAGCTTTGACAAAGAGTTTAACCCGGATGGCGTTTGTTTAACGGTCCCAGATTCAGATAGCTTTAAGTATTTATAGTTTCCTAACTATTGATTAAATACCCGCTCCCTTATTTGTTACAATCAATTCGTGTTTAGCATTTAATCTAGTCCTGTGTGCTGGACCCCCTGTGGTTTACATGCATGTTCCCTTGGTCCTGCAATTAACATACTTGGGGTTTTTATGACCTACCCCTCCCTCTGCTTACTGCCTGAGAGAAGTCAGAGTGCCTGATAACCATCACTGCCCATCCCCCGCTCATAGCTAGGGGTGGTGTTCCAGTATGGAGGCTTTTGAGGACATAGGCTACTGCTAGTTTTAGCAGTTAGCTTTGGCGGCCATCTTTATCCTTGTTGAAAGCAAGAATTAACATGGACCTAATGCTTCTTTGCTCCTAGCTACAGCAATCCACCCCAGATCAATGACCGTTAGCTTGCTTCGAACCAGAGGCTAATAGTCTTTGATTTTGGAGTAGTTACCGAAACCCAGAGCACAGAATCATTAGTCCGCCTAAGTTTGCCGGCTCTCTGTCTGGAGCTCTGTGCGAAACATTGGATTTCTAGCTGTACTGTTTTTGCTGTTTAGTCCTATTTGTAGATTTAGCTCAAGGCCAATTTACCAACTATGCTTTAAGACGTTGCGTCTAGCTGTGATATTTCTACATTCTAACTTTTTGTTTGTTTACAGTAATGCTCTGAACGTTGTATTCCTAGCATTGTTTTACTGTGATCTCATATGGAGTGTAAAATAAACCGTAATTATGATAATAATTACTATCTATGGGTTTTTTACTCATATGGAGTTTTAAAATGAACCGTAGTTATGATAATAACTACACTCCATGGTTTTTTACTGTTCAGATTTATAGTTTGCTACGGTTTCTTTGTTAGTTTTAACATTAACCGTGCTATCTAGCCCCTCTGAAAGGATTACAGCTTCACATAGGGTCAAAGTATTTACTCGAATCTCAGGACATTCGCAACCTAAATAACATAACTCATTTGTATTTTATATATATTTATTATATGATTTCATAAGCATACATATGACACAACGAGCTTAGCTCTTTAGATCGGGTTAGTGATTATAGCCCTTGTTCAGGCCTTTAATTAGTTAATGATTAGGTAAAAAACCTGAATGATTGAGACAGAATACATAATACATTTGTCAGTTTCAGGTTTCCAGCATAACACACAGATAGCATTATTCATTAGTATTGCATGAATTCATAATTACCATTGGTCAGTGTGAGGCTGCTTAGCTGTGCAGTGTAATACACAGGTTTTGTCCTTCGTGCAGGTACACGAGGCATGTGGATTCTCTTAGTTGGTTTACAGAATCTGATCCAAGATAACCCATGCTCACTCATATGAACCTCTGCCTTGGGCATCAGCCTTTCCTGTGATTGGCTGTTTGTGTCAGGCCCTCAGCCATTGGTTAGCTTACTGGCTGTTTGTCACCCCCAGGCAATGGAACCAGGAAGTGAGTTGAGCACACATGTGGTCACCGTGTGCTCAACATGCGCTGGCTATGTGGAGATAGTGAAGATGCCCTTATCAGACCCCCTCCTGCTGTGTCAGTTAGCCTGTGAGAGAGCTGGTATTTATGGCTGGTATCCTTATCAGATTCCCTCCTGCGAGGGTTGGGACAGGACATACTCCTCTAGTCTTTGTATGACTATACTTCACTATTATAAGCAGTTCAACACATGACATTACTGCTTTACAATAATTACATTATACGGATTATTACAACTTGTTAGTCGGTTTAGTAACAGTTGATGTACTGACTTCCCTTTGAGAGAGAGAAGTGTCTCACTTCACACCTCTATGTTAACCCAGCAGTCAGCTCTGGCCACAGATCACAATGTTTGTATTGGCACATTTTGCAGTGCACATCTTAATCCAACGCTGACCATAATCAGCGCCACAGTTTTTTCAGATGCCAGACACCATATCACAGGACCTTCAACAAAGATATTATTCTGTTGGAAGGTCCAGAATCGTGCCATGTTGTGAAACACAAGGAGAAACAATCCCTGTATATTAGAGGTCACATCGTTAGTGCCTTCGAGTTCGAAAATATGTGGGACTCCACCACTGTGTTGTCTAAAATGAGGGGGGCGTTCCTGGAAAAAATTCCAGACGATGTAAGGTAAGTTGCTCTGGGCACCTAGGCTGCTAATGGTTCCCAAACATTTTAACCTGTGAGCCAAAAAGGAAAGACGTTTGCCTGGGACCCAAACTAGTGAAAATTGCAGATCTGCAAGCTCACAACGCGTTACTTTGCGCTGCGTTGTGATCCATTTTCTCAAATTCTTAAACATTTGTTTCTAATTTATTTTATTTCTTTGGGGCAGCCCCGTTTAAATGGACAGGTATCAGTCAAAAGGGAACGAAAGTAAGGTCCGCACACTGGACTGAGCTCCAAAAGCTGAAGGTAAAATTTTCTCACCACAGGAACGTGGTGAGAAAATAAAACCTTTAGCTTTTGGAGCTCAGTCCAGTGTGCAGACCTTACTTTCTTTCTATTATTCACCTCAGCGGAGTACCTGGCGTTCAGTTAGTAGATGTGCGTGTTCTATTGTTTCTATTTTTATCAGTCAAAAAAGAGACATCGAAGAGGAAGGATGGATGGGGAAGGATCAACATGGAATGTCAGAACAGGTTGGCTCCATGTATGGAGATCTAAAGGTTTGAGGTCAGATTGTTGCTGGCCAATATTGATGACATTAGGGATCTCCATATATGGGCCTAATATCTCCATCCCTTATAATGTGATGTCACATGCTCGCTTACCCTGACCAACCAACACACACACTGACGGGAAATGCACAATTCCATAGTTAAGGGCAGTTCCAGGGGGTCCCCAGCTAAAGGATGGTTTGGAACCAAAATTACCCTTATGGGTCTAGCCGGTCCATTTGGTCGAGTTAAATTAACATTGATTTTACAATATAAATTAGAGGTCCCAGAGATAAGGTGGTTCCGTAGCCTAATGAATGTCAAGTGGTGATTATCACTGCTAGAGCCATAAAAAAATTATTCTCTTATGGGGGTCCCTAGCATATCTCTTCAAATGGGGGTCTGCAGGCTAATTAGTGCCAATTTGGGGGTCCCTTGATGTGAAAAGTTTGGGAACCACTGCTTTAAGTAGCATGTGACATGTCCAACTAGGGGTTTTCATGACTGAATCCATTGCAAGTATTAGTTTTGCAGGAAAAACACTCCTTCCCTCTTGTTTCCACAGCTTGGAGATCTTGATGGGGTGCGGGAGCAATTTAATTTGTCCTACCATCAGCGAAGGCAAGCAGATGGATGGACAAATGTTGCACAAGGTCTTCAAGCTAAAACCTGTGTACTTGAGGCCATCAAGGTCACTTGGGGTAAGAATTGTTACCTACTGAGGCCTGTTGAGTGAAGTACCCTTTGATCCAGTATATTGCATATCTTCTGTTACTATAAGCTCATAGCTTGTAGTTCTGCTATTTTTAGACGTGTGTAAATGTGGTGCAAAACTTTGATCTTTCAGAGCGAACGTTTTTAATCCAAATCTTTGCTTCGTCCTTGACATGAAATAGTTTGAGAACCACTGACATAGAAACAGGTTTTTCAGAAAACTGTCAGGATTTAGAAGACTGTAGAATCTGGTCTGTCCTAAATGGGTTATATTGGCTCATGCATTTGCTTTTTATTTTTATTTTAAGGATGACTGTGACGACTTGGTCGAGGTAGATGATGCAGCTTCAGACCAAGGACTGTCTAAAAGAGGCCGGGACGCGAAGACCGTAAGGGCGCCGCCATGTTGCTCACATGGTGCTCCATGGAAGGAAAGAAACATGTGCAATGGGCTATTATGCAGCCAACACTTCCTCGTTCAGCTTCCTTGGTCTCAACTGCGCATGTTCCTTTCCTTCCATGGAGCACCATGTGAACAACATGGCGGCGCCCTTACGGTCTTCGCGTCCCGTCCTCTTTAGACAGTCCTTGCTTCAGACCTGGAAATGTCTGTCATCACAGAAGCAAGAGTTAATAGGCAGGCCTCAAACCTCACTGAGCCAGTTGGAAGTGGCCCTACGCCAACAAGCGCCAGCGAGCCAGCTGCAAGCAGTAATCTCCCAGCAACTCCCGGCCCCTCTTGGTCCTCGGCAAGTGACAGCCAGCTTTCGGTGAGTATTGGGACATCAGCAGTTGCCTTTTGTTGACTAAGACGAGGCTAAAATACTAAAGTTTTTGATATTACTAAGACTTAGGGCTGTTCGATTTTGCCTAAAATGTAATCTCCTTTTTTTTCCTTTTTATTTCTTCCAATTGTTCGGGTAACAAATGTCTCAATGTTTTATTAAAATAATAATGTGAATTCAACTCACGAATAGATTAACCAATATTTATTTGCGGAAGTGTGCATATGATATTTGACTTGGCGTTCGGCTCTGCTGGATTTCTCCCTGCTCGGCACGATTAAGCAACAACATTCCTTAGTACCGGCCTGACACCTAGAGGTTTCTATAGGTACCTAGGAACCTCTGGAAGCCACACCTCTGATGGGTGTGGTTTAGTCTTAGGGGGTGTGTTTTTTTCACCCACTGTATAATATAATAAACGGACAGTAGGTGGCAGTAGGACAGAGGCCAGAGCAACTATACATCCCAGCTTGCAAATTAACCAAGTAATAAAAAATACATGCAGCAATACTCTTTTAATATATATATATATATATATATATATATATATAGTGTATTAATAGTGATTTGTCCATCAAAGCATGGTACTGTCTTATGTATTTTTTCTCTCAAGGAAATTGAGAGCAAATACAAGTCTAGTAATGAATCAGTCCTCATTTTGTTTTATTGATGCGTCCCGTGCCTTCGATAGGATTAACCATAATAAGCTCTTTATGGAAATGAAGCAAAGAGGAGTGACCGGTTTTATTGTGAGGGTCCTGGCCTACTGGTATGCCCATTGCCCACAAGACCATGCAGGTCAAATGGGGTGGGAGTATAAGTGTCCTTGTTCAAGGCATATTGCACACCGCTTTATACTGCACACCTGTGGTCATGTTATACAAAGTCTAGCATGCACAAGTTGCAAGTTGCATAATGATGCCACGAGAATACTCCCCCCAGAGGGGGCAGTGCTATAGCCAGATGTTTGTCACTGCTGGAGTGAGGACTTTTAAAGCACTTCTAAGAAATCTAATGTTTAAATTTATGAAAAGGCTGGATGTGTCAACAAACGGTATCATTGTAGTGCTTTCAAGCCCCTCAGTGAGCTGTTCATGTTATACATCTAGATTAAGGGTACACTGGCTAAAATGCCTGTATGTTAACCCTGTGTATGTATCCCTATTGACCTGAGTCTTAGACATGACATTAATTTCATTATATTTTTTTCATATGCCATCTGAATTAGTTAAAAGCAGGCTCTGTACCCAAAAAAGCCTGTATTTAGCCTGTCCTCAGCAAGTGGTCACAATTTCAAACTGCCAAAAAGTGTCTGTCACAATCACATAAATATACATACTAAATTAATGTCCCATTTTAGAAAGAAATGTTACGCGAAAAACCTGTTCCTTCTCAAGATTGGTAGTTAAGACCTGTGTCTACAAATACATCCATTTTAGTGGGGCTTGCTATTGTCTTTATACCTGGGGGGGAAAGGCGGAGGGGAAGCGCTTGATCTTGTGAAATCCAGTATATATATTTACAGTACAACTAGCTAAACACATATACCACTTATAATTTAATGGAACTTATTGGCTCTGCATGCTTTGTGTGTGTATTTTATTTAAAAAACACACAAAGTTTGTCTGCTACAGCAAACAAACCAGGGAACCAACACAAAATAATGGAATGGAACAGCTCCATCTCCATTAGGCCCAGTGTTAGGCAATATTACTTAGGAGAGTAATGTTTACTTTACTTATTACTCATTAGAAATAGTAATACTATGACATTACTTATTACTTGGAATCAAGAGTAATATAGTTACATATTACTTTATATTACTTTTCAACCGGGCCCCTTCCACCCACTAAATAACACAGTCTGTTTAGCCAGCTCCTTTTACAACTCAATCCAATTCATTGGAATAATCAGCCAAACTGAATAATTACAGCATGTAAAACAAAATATTCAACAAAGAACCTTTTTTGCATGGTGGGGAACCTGGGGAACATAGGTACGCTCCCAACAAGAATTGAACTGGCACAATATATCTTGTAAGGTCCTGTGTATTCAATTAATCAAAACATACAGCCCAGAAGTTCTGTACGGTTAGGACAGTTTCCACTTCATTTTGTGTGCAGTGGATGCATACTGTAGTGTAGTCTGTCACTTCTGAACATTTTAATTCCCTTACAAATACCCCATATTACAATAAAAAATTACCTAAATGGAACATGAAAACTAATGATACATTAAAAAATAAAAACATTGTGTTAGGGTTCATGTAATTGATTGATTGAATCCTTTAAGAACAGTGTACAGGGAAAAAACATAGGAGAGCACAGTTTGAAGTGAATAACATTTCACCCTGGCTCCATTGTTTGGGACACAGCTAAAGGTGTTGGATGCGCCGTGGGGGGTGGGGTAATATGAACTGTCTTGCCAGGAAACTGTGAAGCATTTCAGCTCACATAATGCATTAAACTCCTGAACATCATTAAATATGAATTAAAATACTTTATATTCTCTTGCATCCAAAGAGCCTAAAGTATTACCGATTTCCAATACTTTTACTTCTACTCCACATCTCAGAGGCAAATATTGTAATTTGGCAGGCAGGCAGGCAGGCAGGCAGGCAGGCAGACAGACAGACAGACAGACAGACAGACAGACAGACAGACAGACCCTGACTATCTATGCCACTATTTGTTAAATAGAGTACATTTAATAGTTAAATATCTATAAGGGTCCATTTTGGTTAACAACTATCCATTTAGCTGGGGACCACCTGGAGCCCCTCAGGGACCACTGTGTAGACAGAGAGGGAGGGAGTGAGGGATGGAGGGAGGGAGAGAGATAGAGAGAGAGGGGGGGAGGACTTTGCTCTGTCACCCTTAACCCCAATAAGTTCAATAAAATAAGAGATATGCCAGGGACCCCCATTTGAAGAGATATGCCAGGGACCCCCCATTTGAAGAGATATGCCAGGGACCCCCATTTGAAGAGATATGCCAGGGACCCCCATTTGAAGAGATATGCCAGGGACCCCCATTTGAAAAGATATGCCAGGGACCCCCCATTTGAAAAGATATGCCAGGGACCCCCATTTGAAGAGATATTCCAGGGACCCCCATTTGAAGAGATATGTCAGGGACCCCCATTTGAAAAGATATGCCAGGGACCCCCATTTGAAGAGATATGCCAGGGACCCCCATTTGAAAAAGATATGCCAGGGACCGCCATTTGAAAATATATGCCAGGGACCCCCATAAGAGAAGGTTTTTACAGCTATAGCAGTGACTCTCAACCCGTTTAATTTCAAGGACCCCCAGTTTGACATGCATTAGTCTATGGAGTATGGACCCCCATTTAATGGCATTTATATCTCTGGGACCCCCAATATTTATATTGTAACATCAATGATAATTTAACTTTAGAGTGTAGAAATGGAACCAAATGGACCCTAACCGCTTATTCAAATAAATGTTACTTGTAACAGTATGTATTTCAATGTATTTCAATATTGCAATATTGATACAGTACAAAATGTGATACTTTTTCCACCACTGCATATTGCTAGAAGCTATTAAGACTCAGTGCATGCAGCTCTGCTCATCATGGGCCGACGCCACCTGGTGGTTGAATAGCCACTCCACATATTAAAATAAACCTGTGGGTGTAGCTGATAATCTGGGGGTGTGTCTGTGGGTGTGTCTAACATAGGTCCCCATGGATGTCATTTTGAGATCGAGGAACAAACTAGTTGGATCCCACTGTACAATAACCCCCCCATGGGGAGTATAAATAGCAGAGCCGACCGGTGGTGCTGGGGTGGTGGTGGTGGGAGAAAACATCACATACAACCGGGAACCATGAGCAGAGGAAGGCAGGAAGAGCATGGAGTCTAGTGAGCTTATGTAGCCTGCCCGATTGGTCAGCTGACTGCCGCATCGACGAATGACGTGTGAGACTTGCACACACTTATACGCCCACGTAGTAATGCAGCATGTTATGTGCCTTTGAGCATGGCAAGAATCCCCTCGAGATTGACTGTCTGAACTGCCTCGCAAGCTTCGTATTATTTCAGACAGACAACTCACGAATAGATCAACCAATATTTATTTGCGGAAGTGTGCATATGATATTTGACTTGGCGTTCGGCTCTGCTGGATTTCTCCCTGCTCGGCACGATTAAGCAACAACATAAAACATAAAGAGCAGGGAGATAGATTAGGCTTATCTGAGAAAAATAATGTGTGGGGTGAAAGGACAAACTCAAACCCATTTGGGGCCCCGGCCGATATCCCATCCGTTTTTGGATGCGAGACAACCATCTGGGATCGGCTGGGGCATACTAACTTTAAGCTTAAATTGAAAAAGGCCTTGCGTGGCTGCGCTAGCCGATAGGCCATTCCTCTATTGCCACTATAGAGGAATATTCTACAGCTGCTTTCGCAGGGCTTACGTGTAGTGCAACCATTCACCGGTATGCCAACGTCCAGTATGAGGAAACGCCATCGGCCTGCTTACCGGTATGCCGACGTCCTCTACGCCAGTATGAGGAAACGCCATCGGCCTGCTCACCAGTATGCCGACGTCCTCTACGCCAGTATGAGGAAACGCCATCGGCCTGCTTACCGGTATGCCGACGTCCTCTACGCCAGTATGAGAAAACGCCATCGGCCTGCTCACCAGTATGCCGACGTCCTCTACGCCAGTATGAGGAAACGCCATCGGCCTGCTTACTGGTATGCCAACGTCCTCTATACGCCAGTATGAGGAAACGCCATCGGCCTGCTCACCAGTATGCCAACGTCCTCTACGCCAGTATGAGGAAACGCCATCGGCCTGCTTACCGGTATGCCGACGTCCTCTATACGGCAGTATGAGGAAACGCCATCGGCCTGCTTACCGGTATGCCGACGTCCTCTACGCCAGTATGAGGAAACGCCATCGGCCGAACCAACGAACATCAACGAACCATTATTAACTTTAGCTTGTGACATGCCACCAATTGAACTGCCCCCAGCGACCACCGTATATGCAAGGAAATGGGAGGCATACTATCATCCGACAGAGCATTACTCCGAAGGAGCAATGCTCCGAGGTGCGCTGCGGGTCGGGAGAGGGTTGCGGTTAGGTTTAGGTGTCTGCCCCGGGGGAGGTTAGGGTTAGGGTGAGGGAGGAGGTAGGTTGTCGTTCGGACCAATGCTCCGTCGGATGAAAGTACTGCACTCCAAAGAAATAAGATTACCATTCCTGATTGAATACAGCACTTGCACTCATTACATCCTGAATAAACAACTGAAAGCTCTTCCGATTAGATGCACATGATGATGATTCATGGGCAGCTGAGGACCATTGGCCTGAGTTTCAGGTGACGACTGGTGCATCAGCGTGGCAGTAGAATCAGGACTCAGTAGCCAGGGAATGAGCTGAGGAGACCGATAGCCGATTAAGCAGGGCTCACGCCACCTTACGGAGTCCAGAACGCAGCCAGAGCAGGTTGCCCGATGCAGAACTAAAAGACACAAGCAGAGACAGAGTTACTTATACTTCATCCTGACTGAATGAATTAAAGAGTGAATAGGGGATCCTAAGCACGGATCGGAAAACAGAGATCATACTGTGGGTCGAGATCAGCAGAAGAGACTTCCCACACCACGCGAGCCGAGATACCAATACTTAAGAGAGAAGCCTTAGATCTTAATCCTAAACTATTTAAACACCCAAGTGATAGAGGCCCTTTATGAATTAACTTACATGAGCGGCATAATGCTCTTCATGCGGCCTTTGAGCAATTGATAATGAGAAGTTAAAATAAGCTTCATGTCATGCAGACCTGAGAACTGTTCGAGACCACCCTCGTCCAGAACTAAGATGAGATACACTACTATGTCCCTGCAAGCAATACCGCTGCAGAATCGACAGCACTGCAGCCTGCACGTGGGTGATGGTGATGGACTTACTTCTTCGCTAGATACTAGAACCATCACTTTCGAAGAAACCCCAACCGGCCAACACCGGCTGAAGAAGCATTGGTGAATCTCCTGACTGAGCGACCCAGGACATCTGTGATTGTGCTGAAAGAAATCTTAGGACCAAAAGATCATCTGGGGGTCATGAACCTGATGAACGAATGAGCCACAGATAACAGATAAAACATGATATGCTTTGAGAGAAAGCATGCCTATATATGTGCCTGTTCTGAATAGCCACTTATTTGTATTAAATATTAATAATTATTAATGTATTAATCAATTTAACGTAACGCTAAACAATTCTATGAAGAAACAATGACAAATGGCTACGGTTATTTGACAACATCTATGCCATTAACTATGTCATTAGTTGCAATAACTAAGATGAGCGGAAAACAGCCTTGCCGAGTCATGAGGCCCGAGGGCAGGAGCCTAACTCTTGTTTCAGTAGAGTGAGGCAGATTGATGTACACGTACAGCCCCTGGACTTGACACTAGTATGACGCAGGGACTTACTCCATTCCGACCATTGGTGCCGAGTGCAGAGGATCGAAGGAGGCACTGGGTCCCTTTTATTAGTCTTTGGAATGACCCAGCCGGTGATCGAGCCGCAACCTCCCAGTCCGGGGGCGGACACGTCTAACCCAGGGGGGCAGTCAGACAGATATTTCGTGAAGCCACTAAGGAAATCGGGACTTCCTGAAAGTTCATATAATGGCCTGTTGTGGCGCTGACCTTTGGGCCCAAAAAGACCCATAGCTCCATAGAGGCCCATGTATTTGGGCCCAACTTCACCTAGACTGTATTACCTTAATAAACATGGTCATGAATACTTTCTGCTTCCAGTCACTAGTTTAAAGTCTCATTCTCATGTCATAATATTCTTTTTGGAAAATTATGGTCCCATTTATAAAAGAAATGACCATAAAGTCGCGTATGTTCTGAGGGGCGTGGCTACCGTTACAGTCTATGAACGGGAGCCACCCCCCGTTCAGTCAAAATAAAAACCAACGAAGAGTAAGTGGGGAAGTCCCGCCTCGTTGTCTGGGCCAGCCAATGGCCAGCTGGGCCCGAACGGAGCCAGCAAATGGCCAGCTGGGCCCAAACGGATCTAGAAATATGGCGACTTCATAGACTGTAAAAAATATGGACAAAGCGTTCCCCAGGTCTAACATGGACGTAAAATGAAGCCTGTTATTCCTTGCACTGTAAGTCGCCATCTTTCTAGATCCGTTTGGGCCCAGCTGGCCATTGGCTGGCCCAGACAACGAGGCGGGACTTCCCCCCTTCTTCTCCGTTGGTTTTTATTTTGACTCGAGTGGGAGGGGAATCCCGATCATAGACTGTAACGGTAGCCATGCCCCTCAGAACATACGCAACTTTATGTTCATTTTTTTAATTAATGGGACCATAATTTTCCAAAAAGAATATTATGACATTAGAAATGAGACTTTAAACTAGTGACTGGAAGCAGAAAGTATTCATGACCATGTTTATTAACGTAATACAGTCTAGGTGAAGTTGGGCCCAAATACATGGACTTCTATGGGGCTATGGGTTTTTTTGGGCCCAATGACAGCGACACAACAGGCCATTATATGAACTACGATTTCCTTAGTGGCTTCACAAAATATCTGTCTGACTGCCCCCCTGGGCGACTTGCAGTGCAAGGAATTACAGGCTTAATTCTACGTCCATGTTAGACCCGGGGAACGCTTTGACCATATTTTTTACAGTCTATGGTCTAGCCACAAGGCCGCTGAGCTGGTACCAGAAGATGTAGGCTTACAATAAGATTCCACCTGATAAAGTATCTACCTGCTTCCACAGAGAAAATCGGTCCCATCCCTATCAACTGCAACGTTGAATAGATTAACAAGATATACTGGCCATCTGCACAAGATGGACTACTTTAACATAGACGTTTAATGAGCACCATGAGCCAAACATTTGGATCCGTCGTCCTGATGACACACCGCTGAATGAGGTGGAATCTGGAGGCTCATTTCGAGACCAAATATGAGGCCTCCATATATACCTATGACATAATTATTCTGTTGATACAGGTGTATTGATACAATAGTTTTGAGTCTGTTCAATATCGCACGCAGCCATTACTCTTGACAATTACGCGGCAACACCACCGCCTCTCCTCATCCTGTCGTCCCTTCACGATAAGTGTCTCCACTTTACCTCCCAAGCCGCACATTTTTACCCATGGTTATTAGCAGGAAATAAGTGTAACTTAACCTTGCGGGAGAGAGTAAGGCAGCGAGTGAGCGAGAGAGAGAGGCCAAGGGTGGCGGGGGTTTGACTGTCAGTCGGCGCTCGAAGGCGCCCTGAGGGTGGAGGCCTGTTTCAATTGAAACTGGTGAAACATAGCAAAGGCCTCCTAAGTTTGCAACCAACCCAAACGTATAATATATCCACTGCAGAATTAAATGGACGTTAAACGTCATCACTGTGATATTTGCCTAATGCTGTTACTCAATACTATAGTAGCACTGAGCGACATCAAATCAATTCTGATCTGAATACAACTGGCAGAGTACATTTCCCAGACTGCACCGGGGAAACCACAACCGATAGGTCGCACAAGCACTGAGACACAGAAGCCAAGCTTGCTGCGAACATAAGTCTATGGCTGCCTTCCTTCCTCCCAGATCCTCTCACAGATAAGTGATGAATTAATGCTCATCAATTTAGAGCAGTGGATGTTAGCTGTGCAGAAATGAAGCAACACAGCAAGCTGCTAGCCTACCACCTTCTGAAACATCTTCAGTCCCACAAAGCCATTACCTAATCCTACTCGAGGACTGATCAACAGAACATACAATATGAATCTGAAACATTAAAGGTGACAAATGGGCAATATGGGACGCATGGTGACAAGACGCTATATACGTATACGTATATATTGATCTGAACTTCTGACCTCAAAGAGAGTGAGGAGGGTATATACCTAGAGTGACTAGACCGGCAGCTAGATAGGCTTGAAGGGCGGACGAGGGCAGCAGTTTGTTAAGGCTTTTAACTCTTCTCTGAGACAGCTCCACCCGGATAGTGAAGCTGAGACATGATACCACGACAAACAAGCACTAATTAAATGATGCTCATTGAGAAATACATAATAATAATAATTATATACATCCAAACATAAACAGCTAGAAACAAATCTACAGAAGTGAATAAACTAGACAGAAGGCTGTACTTGACATGATATCACTGCAAATGCAATTTGCAATCTTGACCTACTTTAATGTGATACTGCATATAACTGAAAAGGATTGAGATGAACAAAACGTATGATACCGTCCTTAGAATGGAAACATGGAATAACTTTAAGATTAGTAACTATGCCACATATGAATTTATTGACAGTCAGAAAGCTCTTCTAGAGCTGCTGCATAGACATATTAGTGTTAGCCAGGCATAAAACTGAAACATAATGAATCACTTTAACATTAGTTTAGCTAGCCCTCCAAGCAGAACCCAATGCTACTGAAGTTTCTGACATTTGTTCGACCCAGTGCATTGGGTCCTGTTGCATCACTACCATGCCACCTGGTACGCGGCCATTCATAAAACATAAACAACATGTTTAGCGCCTATCTGCGCTCTTTGACGACATTTTTTCGTGTGAGCGTTTCTGAATATGTGAAGTATAAGTACCCATACATGCCGCTGCGAATATCTCCTGTGGCGCGGAAACCGTTAAGTATTTGTTTGACCGATTTGGTCGCTTTGATTCTTCTCTTCCTTCCTTGTTTATTGACACCTCATTGTACCGCCTATCTGGCTAGCTAGTGGCGCTATAGCTATGACAGAGCAGATCAGAGGAAGGGACGTAGCCGCACAAGCCAACCGCACACCGGGAGGCGGTACAATAAACGGTAAACAAACAAGAATAAATAAAGCGACCAAATCGGTCAAACAAAGATTAAAAATACTTAACGGCTTCCGCGCCACAGGAGATATTCGCAGCGGGATGTATAGGTACTTAAAGTTCCCAAATTCAGAATAACTCAAGCAAAAAAAGGCCGTCACAAGCCGCAGATAGGATCTTAGAGAGCATGTTTACTTCCGCGTTCCGGAATTCCCATACGAAAATATAGTCATGACCAGGGACCCAACATAAAACTCATCAAAATTTCAGAAAAGCTTTATGTAGGGTCCCGAAAGGGGCTATAGTTTAGCATGAACAACCCCTCATGGCAATGAGGAAACCTCAACAAACCACATGGCTACAAAGCAGTAAAGCACCAAATCTATAGAGATTGCCATTAAGGTAGTTAACTCACAGCAATACTTTCCAAGGCACATATAGGAAGTGTTAAATAATACTTTGGTAAGTGACTGAAGTCTTGCTTCAAAATGAATGAAACTGTTAGGAGACACAAACAGGCAGCTGAGTTGCCAGATCTTGAGAAAGAAAGCAACTAGGTGTAGAACCATCCCATACCCGACTAGGACTCACCACATGAGAACCTAACTACAATATATATATACACCCTAATGACTATGGTGACTTGAAACAATACATTTCATTGGAAAAGGTCATTTGGATCCATGACAGAACACCAGAACAAACGATTGACTACAGAAAACAAGACAAACGTTGCTTATAAAAGTGCACGTGGCAACCACTGCACATGAGTTGAGGACCCATAGCTGGAGGGGACAAACACTGCACCTGAGCTGACTTGGCAAAACATCAGCAAAATTAAAACGTGGCTTTGACTGTAGACACATACCACATTACAATAGAAGCTGCAGCACTGTCTGCGCATCCGGCTTAATTACCAGAACAGGCTATTATGAAGCACAGACTTCCCTTGGATCAGGCACATGGCGACTATTCGTCATATGTTGCCCTCATCTCTGGATCCCCATATCGTCTATCTGACAGTGAAGATGAGGATCTGAATTCTGCCATCATGGCCAGCATCAAGGACCAAATGTGAGTACTTTTTTTAAAATTTGAGCCTGAGGAAGGTCCGGATACGAATCGTTGACAAGTAGCCCACACAATAGCGTTAATATGGACTTTAGCCTCAAGATTGTCATGTACATACAGTATACCGGTAAACACAGAGGAATCGAATGTGGGTCTCCTGCATGGAAAGGCAACATCTTAACCACTAAGCCAAAGGCAATTGCCTTTAGACCAGGATAATTTTAAGTCATCAGGCTGAGGCTGTGAGTCACTCTGCTACACTTATGTATTCAACATGTTTTATTTGCATTTTCAGGAGCACTATTCCTGTCAAGGAGATCCTGTCCGAGATGGCTGACCTTATTGACAACAACAAAACATGCCGGTTTAACACCAACCGTGCCGCTGTGTTGGAGGGGGCCATCCGGGGATTCAGGAGGGCGTCATACAACCCCTACTACAGGATGTCCGTAAAATGTTCTGACGACCAAGGTGTGGCTGAAGGGGCTGTGGACCTTGGTGGGCCAAGAAGGGAGTTCCTTCGCCTCTTACTGGAAGCTCTTGTTCAATCAAGAATGTTTGAAGGGAAGGAGGGTAGCCTCAACCTGTCATTAGATCTTAGCAGGTATGTCATGTGATCAGATCCCACCGCAGTTAGGAAAGCCCTGCTGTGATTGGCCACTTGTCGCTGCAGTTCTTGTTTTTGCAACTATACCTAAACCTAACCTCAGTAAAACTGCCTAAACCTAACCTACGTAAAACTATACTTAAAGGATAAAGCTATTTCACATGCACAAATGTAATCTTAACTTTACATTGTCTTTTTCAAGCTATTAAAGAAGACCGTTACTTCATTGCTGGGAGGGCTGTTGCTGCTTGCCTGGTCCATGGTGGACCACCTCCAAATGTCCTGTCAAGAACCCTGTTTGACAGCATAGTGGGAGGGCCAGAGAGATGCAAACCGGTTTTGGATGACGTGGCAGATTATGAGCTGCGTGAACAATTGAGAAAGGTAAGTTTGATTGTAGTGTAGTTTGATTGGAGATTGTCGGTTACATTCGTCTTGTTTTGATAGTAAATTCAGCCTTGTTCATTTAGTTTTCCAATTTAAGGCTAAATAAAAACTTTGGCTATTGAAAAATAGCAGATGTACAAGCTCATAGTGCAGCCCTGAGTGCAATGATATGAACTCGTAGATCTAGGAGGAGAGGACACTGAAGCAGCACGGACATTTTCAAACCCTTTATTAGGTGCTACTATGCAACTATGGTGATTTGTATCATTTTGATGAAGAAGCATGAAAACAAGCTACTACATTATGAAGGTTGGTGTAACTAAAATATTTGGTCGGGAATAAATTGCGTTTGTCGCTGCTGCAACCCCCGCACTTCTACTGACTTTGTTTGGTGTCTAGGTTTAGTGGTGTTAGGGGAGATGCAGGCAGGGTGGAGTGGGAGGAACCGTATCAATACAGTAGATTAGTACATTATAAATACAATATGCCCCCCAGACTGCTTGATGTAGATATCATAATGATATTTGTGGGCCGTGTCATGCCTAGGGATGGGTATCGTTAGGATTTTTTCGAGACCGGTACCGATTCCGGTTCTGCTTATCGATTCCGGTTCTTAACGGTTCCCTATTTCGGTTCCAAAATGGTATAAAATAACTTAAATAAGAGGTCAAATGTTTATTTAACAAAAAAGCTCAATGTCAATTTGAGTATATATATATAATGTACAATGAATAGTGTAACATCCTCTCCTTTAATGAGCCATTTGTGGATAATATAAATTAAAATTAAAAGTATTTACCCAGGGCAATAGTGTTGTAGGCTACTTCTCTTACTACTAACTACTGACAATGACAAATAAAAGCATGTCTGAGATCTGAGAGCAACACACACACACACACACACACACACACACACACACACACACACACACACACACACACACAAACACACACAAATTTGCATCGCTAATGGGGGGGGGCATCTCCAGCCGATCTCCCCCTCACTCGTGGTGGTAACAACAAGGAAGTCAACACACACACACACACACACAGCAGCCTGCACTCATGCCGCCACAAAATAAATCTAAAGTGTGGTTGCATTTTAGAATATGCAAGGAGAACAAAGAACACATTATGGGATGGCCCAAGTGGGGCGAAAAATCCGCGGCGAATCACGCATGGGACAGGGGAAAAGGCCCCTGACCTCCTGGGCTCCAGGCGCGCTAATTTGAGCCGCGGTCATCCACACTTTTCTACCCCAAGAAAGAGCCTCGTCGGAAGGGTCTGAGAGCGGCGTAGACCGCGGCGCAAATTAGCGCGCCTGGAGCTCCAGGACTGGTGCTTTTTTGGGTGTTTTCACATCTGAGTTTCAATCGGAAGAGAAGCTTTGATTATAGGCTATATATAATTTTTTTTGAGAGGTAATGCCTGCGTCAGGCAGTTGACTTGTTTTATTATAAGCCTAATTATTTGTGCGTCACTGCTTTCATGAAGGCTGCAACAGTTGTTGCTTCAATGCTTATCGTTTTAAATAAATGAGACCCGCCTCTGCAAGCCACAAGCCCACAACGCGTCGCTGATGCAACGCGTGAACGCGGTGTAGGCTTGTAGATCAGCTCTGTTCCCTGCGCTTCTATTAAAAGGGTAGAAAATAAATAAATAGCGTGTGACCGCGTGTCTGTGAGAACCGATAGAGAGAACCGAAATTGAATTATTGTAATGGGTACCCGGTACCCAGGCACGTTCGGTTCGGTACATACTTGGTCCCGAGTTTCGGGACCCACCCCTAGTCATGCCCCCCTAAAATCTAATCTTTGCTTCTGAGGGTCCCTGGAACAAATATTTTGAGATGGAGGTCGGAAGCCAAATACTTAAAGGACCACTTCACCACTTTTCATATCTTCATATAATAGGTCCTCACTAATAATCATGAAAAAATGGCACAAACTATTTTTCTACTTGGACTGTGTCTCATAGGAGTGCTGTGGACGGTTTCTAAACTGCCCACAGCCCTCCTATGAGACATGGACTGAGTAGAGAAAAATCATGTCATTTTATCATGATTATTAGTGAGGACCTATTATATAAAGATAGTTTGAAGTGGTCCTTTAATGGGTTAATGCTGTCCCTGCCTGAATGGTGTGATGCAGACAGCAGTGATTAAAGCATCCTCATATGCAAATAATTCGCTTTTCCCACCTTTTAGAATTCAGAGGCAGAAACTCTGGAAGATCTCATTGAAGCAGGCAGAGAACTGAACAAATTACCCGACGGTGTTTGTGATTGGCCAGTGAGAAGTCTTGCAGACATAGGGCCTGTCCACACCGTAGCCTAAAAGATTTTCCGCAGCCGACACTTTCGGTTGTCGGCTGCCGACACTTTGACTTCTTCCGGGGCTTTGGGCGGTCCCCTCAGGAGACGCACACGGAAGCCTATTTATGGCCTGTAGTCCTCTATTTCGAAGTGGGCGTGAGAGTGACAAGTGAGTGACAAGCTGTTGACACAGACAAAGGCGCATTCAAGTGTAGGCTATATAGGTGCTGCTTTGCTACGTGGCTATCGAGTCATGACAGTCTAGTCGACTGGTTAACGTACGTGCCTTTGGAACGGGGGGCCCGGGTTCGCCTCCCGGCTGAGGCTACACTAGTTTTCGACGACTTGCGCGACGGCCAGCTTACATCTGACGCTCTCCTCCGCCTCAGATGTAAGCTGCCGACAAGCATAAAAATGAAGTGTGTCACCCGGCGGTGAGAAGGAGAAGGAGATTTTTGATTGATTGATTTAAATATTTATTAACAGTTTGCAGAATTACAATACATTTCAAGCACAAACTCAATACAAAGACTTGTTTACAACAGGGTCCACATTGTTCAATTCATCAAAACATTTAGAGACGTACAAATAGACACTTCTATATAGTTAAAGAACAGAACAGGAATTCATCATAAAACAGTGTTCCCTGACTGGGAATCGAAACCCGGGCCGCGGCGGTGAGAGCGCCAAACCCTAACCACTAGACCACCACGGAGAAGGATTATGATAATGATGATGAGAAGGGCTGTGGAGGCTGAAGAGAACGGGCTATTTTATAAAGTTATTTTCAATGTCATCAAGGATCAGTTACAGTAAATGACAATGTAATTCAGCCAGGGGTGCCATGGATGAAAAGATTACAGGGGTGATCTGAAGCAAACATGAGAACCACTGCTTTACATTTCTTCAGACGATTTTTCAATGTTTTGTTAACAATTTGACAGAATGTTACTTGAGGTGCCCACTGCCCAGATATCTCCCTGTATCCCGCGACATGGGCGGTCCCGAGAGGGGACGCACCCGGAAGCCTATTTAATGGCATGTAGTCCTCTAGTTCTTGGTTGGTGACGTGGGAGTGACATTGACAAGATGTTGACAAACAGGCAAATTCTGGCGTTGGTGGTGGTGAGAAGGAGAAGGAGGTTGATGATGATGAGGATGAGGAGGGCAGCGGAGGCTGAAGAGAACAGGGCCAGACCCAGGAGGAGGTTTTGGGTTCATCCGATCGGTATGCGAAGAGCAGAACAAGGGGAGTACCTGCACCTGTTCATGGAGCTACGCCAGGACGAACAACGCTTCCAAGAGTACTTCAGGCTCTCTGTGGAGCAGTTCGACTGGGTGCTGGACAAGGTGAAGGAACAGATCAGGAAGCAAGACACTTGTTACCGGCAAGCCATCAGTCCGGGCGAACGTCTTGCCATCTGTTTACGGTAACTACCATGTTCATTGTTGTTTACATTTCTACTGTGATCCGTCGCTATAGTAGCCTTGGATCACAAGACGGACATCTGCCATGCCCGTCTACGTCTTGAGCTACAAAATAGTGTTTGATTTCAAATATAACCCGCTTGCCCCATGACCAAGAATGTTACAATTGTGTACGGCCCCTATTAAGTACCCATATGTTCCGTATTGTTCTATAAAAAGCATTCTAATCCGATCGGTGGCCATTTTCTCCGTATGCTTTCAACTACGCGACCCTATCGGTTGGGGGTGTATTGCACTCTGTTACATTATAAGTAAAACTCTATGAGCAAATGAACACCAATCGGATTTGAATCCTTTTTATTGAATAATATGGAATATACGGGTACATCTAAGGGGTCGTGTACGATTGTAACATCCGTGGCCATAGAGTTAGCCCTTTTATATTGGAAATGTGTGTGTTTATGCAGATGTATGGAGCAAAAACGGAGAAAGTGCAAACACTATTTTGAAGATCATAATATAACCGTCTTGTATCAAGACACTGGTGGAGAGACTGTAAATGGCAAATGCCTTAGTAATTAGCATTGTATTCACATATAATTTCAACTCACCACTGTCATTCAGCTCTTTAGTCTTCCTTATTTTGTTTCAGATTCCTTACTTCAATAAATGTAGCAATAGCACAATGTAGAAAATATTAAGTCACACGTAAAAGTCATGTTTCCACAGATTGCTTGATTGATTGATTTAAGTATTTATTAACAGTTTGCAGAATTGGTACATTAACATTTCACATGAAAGCACTAACTCAACTTTACTCAACTTGAGTAAAGGTTTAGTAACTTTACTTGGCTTCCAAATATACATCATGTATTATAGTATTAAGAGTACTCAAATATATCCAAATGTGTCTATCACCTATTTGAAAATGGCAGATCTACAAGCTTGTCGCATTACAGCGCATTGTGAGCCTGTAGCCTGCATGGCTATTTTTCAAGGATAAAACCATGAAATAGGTTCCAATTGGTTAATGTATTTCTTGTTATAATATACTTATTACTACTACTTTGAAGATTTACATTAGTATAACAAGAAATACATTAACCAATTGAAACCTAAAAACCACACCTTTTACCATGATACATAGTTTAAAATGCATCTTTTCACCATGATCATGTAAGATGACAACTGAATTAATGTGATAGCCTATATATATAAGCCCCGAGCTGAATTAAGTTGGCAAATGTGACACGAGTTAAAGACAAAAAGCTGTATATACTGTAGGGCCAGATTTATTTAGTTGCAACTATACGCGTTCTTTATCCCAACTACACAAAATGTCTTGTATAGCCGTTATCCAAACTCACACCATGTGATATTGTGACTGAGCTTGTAGATCAACTCTGTTTTGGAAAACCTTTTTCTCTGAATAGGGATGCTGGGTTCAAGTGGTTAACTTAAACTAATTCAAATAATTGCCATCAGAAAGTACATTATTTGCCTCAGAGATGTAGTAGAGTTGTGGGTCATAAACCTTAATCCCATTACCAATACAACTTGTAACATGTGAGTTTAGCTTGTGTTATAACATGATGATTGTTGTCTATACCTCTATTTCAGATACCTTACCCATGGGGATTCTATTGCCACCATAGCCTACAATTTCCGCATGGGAAGATCCACTGTGTCTGAGATTGTGCCTACTGTTGCTGAAGCCATCTGGCAGTGTTTGGTACCAGAGTTGATGCCCGTGCCGACGAAGGACGAGTGGAAAGCTGTAGCCAATGTTTTTGAGCAGAAGTGGAACTTCACAGTTCCGTCTCTTGCACACGGTGATTGATCTGAACCCGGAGAATGCGGAGAAGGTTGTGAGAGCCATCACTGTCCTACATAACCTTCTCAGATGGCACCGGCAGTCATCTGCTTCCGACGTGGCAGAGGAGATTCCAGATTCCCTCCGCCCAACTGGAATGGTTGTTGAGAACAATAACCCAGATGAAGAGGCTCGCGCTGTGAGAAGTAACTTTGTGGAGTACTTCAACTCACCAGCCGGTGCTGTATCATGGCAGGACAACCATGTTTAATCCTCACCTACCCATTACCCTCATTTAATTTTCCTTCTCTATTTAATTTTTCTTCTCCTCGGATCGCCACCTTGTAGTGGTGGAGAAGCTTGTGTGTTCCAATGAACCTGAGTTCAACCTAGTTCTCTTGGACTCCATGTGACTGGACCCTCCTGACCCACATCTGTTAAGGACAGTGTCTCCCCACATTACACAAACGCACAGGCGTCCTCCATGAAGGAAATCTAGCCACTATGACATCCCTCATTTTACCGGTTTATTTTAAATCTTCCCTCATCCCAAGTTCTTCCACCTTCCCAGTAACTTTGTCACTTCTACATTTCGCTGGTACTGGAGTCACTCTGCTGTCACCCAGGGAGGCTGTAGGCAGCAGTCCTAGGGTCCTCACTGTGGACTGACATTTTTGTGCAACATACAAAAGCAACTACCTTTTTCAAACAATAGTAGTCTATTTCCACAAAAAAATACATCCATGTCCTACCCATTCCAAACAAATACCTTGAGACTGGCAAGTCAGTAACTACACTGGCTTTGCTCAAATATTTGCCACGGACATGGAGAAGTCTTGCCATAGCCATATTTGTCTGTGTATGGAGTACTAGGGCTGTCAATTGATAAACATATTTAACCCACCTGAGGCCGATTAAAGAAAAAAAAGAGGCTTCTAAATCAGACAATTTTCTGAAAAAACTATGTTCCGAACTTCCTATATATAACTATTTCATGTCAAGTACCCCAAAAATGACTGTATATGTAATTGGCCGCTGACCCCCATCTGAAAATATGTTGTTCCAGAGACCACCCAGAAGCAAAGATTTGAGTTAAAAACGTTTGCTCTGAAAGAATATATATTCAAAGCTTTGTGCCACATTTTCATGATTTTTCGAGTGCCGTGCTATGAGCTTGTAGATCTGCTATTTTTCAACAGCTAAAGTATAACATAATGCTTAAAATACCAAAAGGGGTCGTCCTGAATGGGTTAATCTGATTAATCACAAATGAATCGCATATTTTTTCAAGTTGTTAATGCTCTCATCAACTAGGGGTGGGGATATGGGTACCTCACGATACTATGGTGATATTAGACCCTCGATAACGATATCACGATGTTCTATATATTGAAAGATTGCAAAGAATGAAGAAAAACATTAAAGGCAAAGATCTGGAATACTCAGTCACAAACTGGCCAATAAGTACATGAATCGTGCCTCCCCCAAACAGTAAAATAACTAGTCTACAACGTGTCTGTCCACAACAATGGGCACTACTAGTACTAACTAATCAATCCACCCCTAAAATATGTAGTGAAAATGTAATTGACAAGAAAAAACAAAATAATATGTGCTGAGCATAGGGATGGGTATCGTTAGGATTTTTTCGAGACCGGTACCGATTCCGGTTCTGCTTATCGATTCCGGTTCTTAACGGTTCCCTATTTCGGTTCCAAAATGGTATAAAATAACTTAAATAAGAGGTCAAATGTTTATTTAACAAAAAAGCTCAATGTCAATTTGAGTATATATATAATGCAGTGGAGCCTGCCTGGAAAATGACAAGGGGGGTCCTTTTTGTGGGCGTGGTCAAAAGTGGGCGTTACCAAAAGGTGGGCGTGGCCAAAAGTGGGCGTTACCAAAAGGTGGGCATGACAATGGCCGTCAGATTTTGACAGCTTCAAATTCGTGTTAAAAGTAATATATGTGTGGGGTCAAACTAGGGGTTTTTCATTACTCTGAATCCATTAAAAGCATTACTTTTGCACAGTGGGCAGTGGGTGACACTACAGCTCTTGTCATTATTTCTGGATACAAAATGCAATCATATTCACCACAATTGCCCAAGAGATGGCTTATTGACATTACATTCCTCCTGGATAGATGGTTGTGAATGGCCCATTGACATCCCACAATCAAAATAGGAATAGCAATGGCCTGATTGATAGCTAAGATCATTGTTCCAGACCCCTTAATGAACACCTAGGAATGGGAAACTAAATTGAGTATAAACCATATTTACATTTTTTTAAATTCTAAAGTCAAAAGTGCCCCAAGTTGAAGAATCACCCACATATATCTAACTATAAAGTGCTATGACTACATAAAAAGCAATTCTAGTGCTGTCTAGATTGATTTGGTGTGTGTGTGTGTGTGTGTGTGACACAAGTACAGCACAATAACAGTGAAGATGCATATCTACAAGCTCACATTAGCCTATTCAAAAGACAGTGTTTGGCAATGACATCTGTTTTACAGAAGCTATAAGAACATAACAGTGGAATATATCTATCTATATAATGAAACTATATGTATAAACTATGCATATAACCATGAAGTGCTATGACTACATAATGTGTGGGGTCAAACTAGGGGTTTTTCATTACTCTGAATCCATTAAAAGCATTACTTTTGCACAAAAAGCACTTTTTGGGTGACACTACAGCTCTTGTCATTATTTCTGGATACAAAATGCAATCATATTCACCACAATTGCCCAAGAGATGGCTTATTGACATTACATTCCTCCTGGATAGATGGTTGTGAATGGCCCATTGACATCCCACAATCAAAATAGGAATAGCAATGGCCTGATTGATAGCTAAGATCATTGTTCCAGACCCCTTAATGAACACCTAGGAATGGGAAACTAAACTGATGCATTAGGCCTGTGTAAATGTGCCAAATGAGTACA